>NC_043704.1:24951977-25010677 GCF_006229205.1 Suricata suricatta
TCCTGCAACTTTACTGAATTCATTGATCAGTTCTAGAAGGCTTCTGGTGGAGTCGATTGGGTTTTCCATGTAGAGTATCATGTCATCTGCGAAAAGTTAAAGTTTGACTTCTTCCTTGCCAATTCTGATGTTTTTTATTTCGTTTTGTTGTCTGCTGATGCTAGGACTTCCAGCACTATAGCAGGTGGTGTGGGAGAACTGGCAGCAACATGCAGAAGAATGAAACTAGACCACTCTCTTACACCATACACAAAAATAAACTCAAAATGGCTGAAGGACCTGAATATGAGACAGGAAACCATCAAAATCCTCAAGGAGAAAGTAGGAAACAATATCCTTGACCTTCACTGCAGCAATTTCCTACTTGACACATCCTCAAAGGCAAGGGAAATGAAAGCAAAACTGAACTCTTGGGACCTCATCAAGATAAAAAGCTTCTGCACTGCAAAGGAAACAATCAAGAAAACTAATAGGCAGCCAACAGACTGGGAAAAGATAGTTGCAAATGACATATCCGACAAAGGGCTAGTATCCAAAATCTACAAGGAACTCACCAAACTCCACACCCAAAAAACATATAACCCAGTGAAGAAATGGGCAGAAGACATGAACAGACACTTCTCTGAAGAGGACATCCAAATGGCCTACAGGCACATGAAACAATGCTCAACATCACTTATCATCAGGGAAACACAAATCAAAAGCACACTGAGATACTACCTCACACCAGTCAGAGTGGCTAAAATGAACAAATCAAGATAATATGGATGCTGGCAAGGGTGTGGAGACATGAGCACCCACCTGCACTGTTGGTGGGAATGTAAACTGGTGCAGCCACTCTGGAAAACAGTGTGGAGGTTCCTCAAAAACTATCCATAGAACTCCCCTATGACACAGCAATAGCACTGCTATAGATTTATGCAAGGGATACAGAAGTGCTGATGCATAGGAGCACATGTACCCCAATGTTCATAGCAGCAATGTTAACAATAGCCAAATCATGGAAAGAGCCTAAATGTCCATCACCTGATGAGTGGATCAAGAAGATGTGGTATGCATATACAATGGAGTATTATATGGCAATGAGAAAGAATGAAATCTGGCCATTTGTAGGAAAGTGGATGGACCTTGAGGGTGTCATGCTAAGCGATATAAGTCAGGCAGAGAAGGACAGAAACCATATCTTTGCACTCATAGGTCTAACAGGAGAACAGAAGAAACCTAATGGTGGAGCAGGGGGAGGGGAAGAGGGAAAGAGAGTTGGGGAGAGAGAGAGACGCAAAACTTGAGAGACTATTGAATACTGAGAATGAACTGAGGGTTGAATGGGAAGGGGGGAAAAGAGGTGGTGGTGATGGAGGTGGGCACTTGTGGGGAAGAGCACCGGGTTTTGTATGGAAACTAATTTTACAATAAACTACTTAAAAATATTCAAGGGATTAGGGCTTTATAAAGTCTTTATATAACTTTCACTTTGAAAGACATTTTTCTGGGAAAAGAATTTTACACTAACATATTTATTTCCCAGAAAAAAAAAACTGGAAGTTAGGGAGAATAAGAAACAGATGACAGAAAGAGAATCAGCAAGGTAATAGGAATGTACATTATCAACCAAAACAACGGCAAGACAATACATTCTTTTCAAATAAAAGCACAATGAATATATACCAATAGACAGCATTGTAAATCATAAAACAAGTCTCAATAAAGAGAATCATTCTACCCATCATCTATTGATTTATACACCTACTTAGTAATGACTGAGATGCAGTGAATAATATTTTGAGGTAAATTAAAACAATGAAGATTAATAATAGAAAAGAACAAAAAGGTGCAAATCATTTATTTTAGCTTACTCCCAAAGAAGCTAGAAAAAGAAGAGTAAATTAAACTCCAAGTAAGCAGAAGATAGGAAATAATATCAAGGCAAAGTTAATAAAATAAAAATAGAAAAATACAGCTAAAAATCAATAAAATCAAAGCTAGTTCTTGCAGAAGATGAATAAAACAGATAAGCATTTAGCCAGGCTGATCAAGAAAAGCAAAAGACCCAAATTACTAATATTAGGAATGAAAGAGGTTACATAATTACAGATCCTACAGAAATCAACAGGATAATAATAAAATACAAATAATATTTATACTAATGAATTTTACAGTCTGGGTAAATGTACAAATACCTTGAAAAATATAATCTTGTCAAGTTCTTTCATGAAGAATTTCATAGGATAGCTTTCTTTATATTAAAAAAATGATGGATAGTTATGAACCTTACAACAAAGAAAACTCTGGATTAACTAGGGAAGTCTTTTTAAGCTTTTAAGAAAAAAATGATACCAATTATGTCTAAATTATTACAGAAAAATTAAGAAAAAAGATCAACTGATTCTGATATAAAAACCAAAGATTATAAAAGAGAAAATTAAATATACGTGCATAAATTAACTATAAAATTATATTAAAACAATATAATATTTTATAACCTAGTGAGTTTTACATCAGGTATACAAGGTTGGTTTAATATTCAAAAATTTTAAAAAAGATGGGCACCTGCGTGGCTCAGTTGGTTAAGCGTCTGATTTCAGCTCAGGTCATGATCACAGTTTGTGGGTTTGAGCCCCTCATCAGGCTCTGTGCTGACAGCTAGCTAAAAGCATGGAGCATGCTTTGGATTCTGTTTCTCCCTCTCTCTCTGACCCTCCCCTGCTCACACTGCCTCTCAAAAATAAATTTAAAAGATTAAAAAAAAAGTAAGCATTCACCTACCCTACGATCCAGCTGTTGTACTCACAGGAGTAAAATTATATGTTTACATGAAAAATGGACAAGTATACTCACAGCTGCTTTACTGGAAATAACCAGAAAGTAGAAAAACTCAAATGTCCATTAAGTGACTAGATAAACAGATCATGTTATAATCATACAATGGAATAGTGCCCAACAATGAAAAGCAACAAGATGTTGATACCTATAGGTACATGTGTGCAAGTCAAAATAATTAGGCTGAGTGAAAGAAGTCAGAAAAAGAATGCCTACCTTTTCAGTCTCCTTATATCATACTTAGAAAATACCAACATTATAACCATAATGACAGAAAGCAGATAAATGGTTGCCTGCGGTTGGTGATGGGGTGGTAAAAAGAGGCAAGAAGTAGTAATTATAAAGTCATGAGTAATATTTTTGGTTGCCAGATACACAACAGTTGCATTATCTTTATCAGTTGTACCAGATATACACATATCAAAATTTATCAATTTTGATATCAGATTTTAAATATTTATAGCTTACTGTATGTCAAGTATATTTCAAAAAAATTCTAAAATGGAAGAATGGGAAGATGCAACGTAAAAATAAAGAAAATTCAGATCTTTATTCAGCATCTCTCCTAGTCTCTTTTACATGTCCCTTGACTCAATAAACATGTAACACAGACATCAGTGTTCCTGGCAACAAGGGGGAACTGGATGCCATTCCCATTTATTCCTCTTATTAATTTTATATTTTTGAAATTGATCTAATCTCTCTGAATCTGTCTTTCCAACTTTACATAAATAGAATCTAGCTTTCCAACTTACAGACGAAAACATATGCACCACAAAGAATCATTAAGAAGCCATAACAAAGTAATTTACATAAAACCTCCCCATCAACAGTAACCTGAGTAAGTTTTATTCCACTGCTGCCCTTCCAATGTGATAAGCAAATTTAATTATTTGTTGGGAATACTTTCATGACTTACTTCCTTTCCAAACACTGTTCTGTAATCCAAGAAAAATGTCTGTTTAATTGCATGTTTCAGTTCCATACCATCATCCAACTAAAAAGGGAAATTAACAAAAAGCCTCCTCCACTCCCCCAAGGAAATATAAGCTCTAGGATGGAAATTTAAGTTATAAAGTACAATGCATTTTAAATGTGAAACTCATTTATCTTTATTCAGTTCAAATTTCTTTTAATCATATTGAAAATAATTGATCCCTTTCTGTATCTCCGTCCTCAAATCAGTCTAATGTACAGTTAGAGTTATAGTTCAGGAAGACAGTGGAATAACTTACATGAATAACACTGAGCAATTTGAGATCTTATCAATTAACATGCTAAACTTATTAAACTGCCACTCTGGACCTTTATGCATTATTACTACCAAACAGGTGAGTATGCAAAATGTAAATGAACTAAATAAAAGTAATTACAAAAGATAAATTCCCAACAAGCATGGTTAGTTTGAATACATTGTTTCGTTCAGAATTACTTTGCATTGAAAGGGCACAAATAAGATTTCATTCTTCTAGTCAAATTGATAGGAAATCCTGTCTACTTAATTCTCAAAGGAAATGTGCCCTTGTTAGTGAATAATTTGCATTCCCTTTTTTGATTTACCCAAGTAAGCTGCAAGCCTAATGGACTGCTATCAGTAGAAGAAACTCCTCCAAAGCAGGAATATAAAATAGATCTAAGGAATCCTTGAACTTGAAATGCTTAAAAATTTGAGTGTGTATAAATTAAGGACTGTATAAGGTGAGTGATATTCCCAAACAAGTTCTGAAATATTTAACTGTCACTGTAATAATTTATAAAGTAGGTATATAGACATTTGCCTGATAGATCTGAGGGGCATGTTAATGGAGTACAATGAAGACAGATAGCTCCATTCTGGTACCTGAGCAGACAGCCACCTCCTGAAACACTTCTCAGCCAAAGCACATCAATCTCCCCATGATGGCTGCTCAGATTAGACAGGGGGGCATACTCCTGTGAATCTTAAAAGGCCATTTCTGTCTCTTGTGAAGTTGTTTAACTTTGTTTTCATTTTATGGAGCCTGGCTGAGCTCTAACACACACAGGATTTGACAGATCCACTTTTTATAAAATACCTGGGAAAGAGTGACTTTTACTGAAACATAAATTACAAAGTGCGCAGAATAAACTGAACTTGGCATTAACTTGAGAGACTATAAGATGGCATTTATTATTTATTACTTTTTTCATATATTATTTATGGGAAGATTCATATTTTTGTGACATGATTTGATTTGTTACAATTTAGAACGTGAAACCTGACAGGAGGAAGGCAAACTTTGCACAGTACATGTTTAATTATTTTGAAACCTAATTCATATGGATTTATGAACCACTTGGAATTATTAGGCCACCCCGAGGAAAACATCAAATAACTGTTCCTGGACAGTCAATAAGATGATGATTTGATATGCTGGAAGCAACTCTCAAATGCATCGCTGTCATTCTTTATTCAGTATCATGCCCAACAGTGACAGAGCACAAAATGTAGTTTCCTTGTATTTTCCTGAAATGATTTGTTTCCAGGATTTGTAAACCTGCAGCAATGGAAAGTCAAAGTAAACAATATCAATGCTCAAACTATGTCCATAAATTTGTATCTAAAAACAAGTACAATCTATTATTAAAGATACCATCAACAGGATACCAGATGGTGCCGCTCAGAAATCAAAACGTGTGTTGTTTGATTGTTTGTTTCGACTACTAAACACAATTGTTCAGACTCACTTTTTTTTTAAATACTGCTACAACATTTCCACATTCCTAGGAGACTGAAGGCCTTTGCCATAAATTTTGTGAATCTCTCATAATAAGGGATGGTTCCCGGCTCAATATTGATCGCTGAAGAATGAGAATGACCTTCAGAGGATGATTTTATGTTCCACAACATCTTATCACTTATCAGTACCTACTGTCACTTTTTTTTCCCCTTCGGTCCTCACCCCCCGCCGCCCCCCCCGCCCGTGCACTGGCTTCTTTGTCTGTCTAGGTCAGGCGTGTCTTGTTCCTGGTCCATCTGAGAACAGTAAGGGCTCATACTGCCCATATATCACCTTCTCCGGCAGGCCATCACTGCATCTTGTCTTCTATTATGTCGTAGGACATAAGATGCCAAGGATAACCCATACCTTTGAGATGAGATACAAGAGTGGAACTGCAGAATCTGAGTACTCTGTCCCAACAGCCTCAGTCCAGCCCTACTTGAGCTTCTACTCTCACCCTTGGATTTCTTAATCCCCAACTGAGACTCAAGTATTATTTTCTCACTTGCCCTTAAGTATCTGCACCGATAACTAAATTCATGCTTCAGTTTCTTGTAAATATGAGAGCCTGCCAGAATCTTCTTATCCAATGGCTAGAACTCTACCTCTCTCCTTTAGCATGGCAGTTTGCAATGCCTGCCCAGGACAAACTCCAAATTTCAAATACTGTTTGACAAGACTTCAGCATGATACCCAAACCTAACCTCTCCCCGTCTGAGAGAATGTTCTTTGAACCTCTAGTGTTGATCATTAATACCCTGAACAGAATATATTTGCCTCCTCTCCCACCAATATCCACTTATGTGTGTCATTTTATATGATTCATGAGATCATTTCTTTGATGGCTGTCTGCTCCCTGAGCCCAGGACTTGTGATTTTCCACTTCCTATGTTTCCCCCAGAACTTAGTACAGAACATGGCATATGGTAGGTGTTAAGTCATGATAATAGTAAGTGATATGATATAAACTATATATTATATATGCTTTATAAATTATAGAATATAAAATATAAAATAATGTGTAAATGATATATAGCATATAATATGCAATATATAATGAATCCAAGGCATGCCATTTTGGTGTAAAACTGTGCCCTAAATAACTTATTTATATAATTTATAAGACATAATTTAAGAGAAACTGTTCAACAGAAGACAGTGGACTCCATTGACTTTCATGAACTTAAAAGGAACTAGTCCAGTAAGAGCAGTCTGTGGAAGAGGGCTGCCCAAAATTAGCTATGCCTTTGGTATTCAAACATTACCAAAGTACAGTCTACATGGAGGGAGAAGCAGTAGGAAACAAACAAACAAACAAAAAAGCCCTTTTTGCCCTTTCTATTAGTCTGCTAGAGCCACCATAATGAAATACCCCTGACTGGGTAGCTTAACAACAGAGGTTTATTCTCTTACAGTTCTGGAGACTAGAAGTCTGAAATCAAGGTGTTGGCAGAACTGATTTTTTCTGAGACCTCTCCCTGGCCTTTTTGTCTGTGCATGTACATTCCTGGTATCTCTCCCTGTATATTCTGATTTCTTTTTCTTAGAAGGACACCAGTCATATTAGATTAGGGACCAGTCTAAGAGCCTCACTTTAAGTTAATAAATTCCTTAAAGGATAGATTTCTTAATACAGTCACATTCAGAAGCACAGAAAGTATAACTACAACATAAAAGTTTTGTGGGGACACAAATTCAGTCCATAACACTCTCTAATCTTTGAGTATCACTGACTGGCCAAGGCCAAGTCCAGAAGGTATAAAAATTCTGCACACAGTTCATAGAGGTCAGCCTCCAGAATGAACCCCCAGAGGTCAGCAGGTTTCCATGGAGGTGGTAAATGCAAAATATTCAGAACACCTAGGTCATACCATCTGTGTTTGTTTCAGCAAAATTTAAAACAAATAATTTGCTTTTATTATAAAAAATAAAAATATTTCATTAGTTAATTTAGGAAATATATGTTATTTCCATGTGAAACATCCTGATGTCTCCATTCCCTCACAAACTATAGTTCTACAGTTTTTCTGTTCTACTGTGAATTTCCGACAGCCAAGATCAGTTACCTGTTCTCAATCTGTATTCTCTTTGCACAGCTGTAAAACTTGATATGAGGTCTTAGCTCTTCTTTAAATACTATTTTCCTTGGGACACCTATGTGGCCTAGTCAATTGAGCATCCAACTTCGGATCAGGCCAAGATCTCACAGAATGTGACTTCAAGCTTTGCATCAGGTTCTCGGCTATCAGCATAGAGCCTGCTTCAGATCCTCTGTTCCGCTCATTCTCTGTCCCTCCCCCATGTGTGCTTTCTCTCTCTAAAATAAATAAACATTTAAAAAATGAATAAATAAATAAATTTTTTTTCATTCTGACATTAAGTCATACTATTCAAGTCTTTCCTTAAATTCTTTAAGGACACAGGTCGTTCACCATTGTCTGCCCAACAGGCAGCTGCTATTCTGCTGAATATAAACATAAATTTTATTTTAGATAAAAGGTGAACTTTATGCTGGAGCCTTCAAAAAACTCAATCTACTAGGGCATTAGTTGTCAAATTCCATCCCACCTGGGTAGACCCAAATTTTACACTTAAATTGTTACCTCTGATTACTAGATTTTTTGCAGGGAACAATTTTTGAGGTTATTTAAAGTGAGTAGGGAGTATATTTTTGTTAATATTTCCCCTTTAAGTCATTTTGAAGATTTAGTTAAGAGTGAAAAGAGATAGCCTGCTGCAGTGAGGAAAAAGATGACAGAATTTTGTAGTCCCGTGCCATTAGTATAGGTTGGCCATGCCTCAGTGAATAAAGTAGCTGAGAAGTAGGATATTGGTGGGCATAGGGGCTGCCCAGCTCCTGAGCACAAAAGGATGGGAAGTGGCTACGGCAGTAACTCAGAATACATTTTCGAAGTTTACAAAGTCTTGGACAGGAACACAAGGCAGCAAGGCAAATCTGTTAATAGACTGAATAAATTTTAACTTCACAGTTCTAGAGAATGGTTTTGGATATACTGTCATCCTGAAGAAATAGAGACTAGAAGGTTAATTCTATTTTTTTCTTGTTTTGTTTTTTAAATCTGTGCCAAGAACTGTCTTGAGAAGCAATTAACATTCTTCTAGTTTTAGAGGCTAGAACTGGACCTGAAAGAGGGGAGGTCATTTTTCTAAATTTATACATCTAAAACATTTAGTGTCAAATTTGACTGCAAAGCTCAGTGTATTTTCTCTCATTTGCTGCCTACAGAAATACATAGGATTATTTAGAATATATTACATTTTTCTTTCTTTTGTTTTAATGTTTCATATTTCAAATGGTAACACTGTCTTCTTTGTCTGATTTTCATGTAGTGATAGAGAATCTTCATAATGGAGCCATTCTTAAAGGCTATTCATTTTATAAATTAAAAACCAGATAAGATACTTCTTAGAAAGACCTCAGCAAGGTAAGAGTGTGCTCACACATTGGAAACAGTAGTCACAAGGACAAAAGGAAGGGAAAGGAAAGTGACTGGCTGTGCATTGTTCACAGGACCAGCAGAGACCAACTCTCTGAGGAGTTAGTGAAGAAAAGCATGAACTGTTAGAAGACGTTCAGGGTATACTAAGAAGTCAAAAGCAACAAATGAAACAGTGGTGACCATCTCAAAAAATTTGTGTCAGAAACAGTGTTATGACAGACAACTTGTCCCCTTTAATGTTTGGATAATCTTAACATTTTATCATTTAATATCTGACAGAGCATGGAAATGGATTGCTGTTGTTGTTGTTGTTTTTACTAATCTTATTGTTTTTGTTTGTAAAACTGATTAGTAGGGAGAGGGAACATTTTATGATGTTAATTTCCATTTGCATTCTGGTTCTACCATGAAAGATTTAATGTAATAAAATTTATATATAATGTATGCACTATAGTGTTCTGTTACATAAATCATAATTCTTATGTTTGGTAGTTGTTTGTGGAAATGCAAAAACTAATATATGTTCACAGATATATAGGTCTTATGCTAAAAAGCAAATAATTTCTTGGTGGCTGATGCTTTTCTTCATAAATATTAAATCTCTAAAAAAAGATATTCCCACTTTTGCATTTATTTCCTTCTACTGGAATTCATCAAAATAATATTGATCACTAAACTTAGTTAAATGTTCAATGTTGGGTTAGGAACTGTTCTAAGTGTTTGGTCTGTATTATTTCATTTAATTCTGACAACTCAACGAGGTTGGTCTTATATTCCCCTTAGAGATGAAGGAACTGTGCCAAAAAAGGGGATTTTCCCAAAGTTATGTAGATAGTAAGTGAGAAAACTGTACCGAAGCCTACGCAATCTAATTCCAGAAACCATATTTTTATTTACTGCTCTGCCTCTATCATGTAGAATATAAAAGTAATTAAAGAAAAGTGCTCTAAAGAACTGAGAGACAAAAAAGTTATATGTGTATGACAAACTGAACATTTTATGTAAATCAAAAATTGCTGAAATATTTAAAAATGGTCTTGGGCATAATCATTAAGAAGCTAAACAATAAAGTAGAGGGGCACCTCGGTGGCTCAGTTCGTTAAGAGTTCAACTCTATATCAGCTTAAGTCATGATCTCACAGTTAATGAGTTTGAGCCCCAAGATGGGCTCTCTGCTAATGGTGCAGAGTCTGCTTGTGATTCTCTCTTCTCTCTCCCTTTCTTTCTGCCCCTCCCCTATTTGCATGTGCACACACACACTATCTATTTAAAAATAAATAAACTTTTCTCATTGCTATGTAGTATCCCATTGTATATATAAACCACATCTTCTTGATCCATTTGTTTGTTGATGGACATTTAATCTCTTTCCATGATTTGGCTATTGTTGAAAGTGCTGCTATGAACATTGGCCATTTGTAGCAACGTGGATGGAACTCGAGGGTACTTTTTCCCTTATTTGTAGAATAGGAGAAACTTAACGGAGGACCATAGGGGAGGGAAAGGGGACTAAACAGTTAAGGAGAGGGAGGGAGGCAAACCGCAAGAGACTCTTAAATACTGAGAACAAATTGAGGGTTGATGGGGGTGTGGGAGAGGGGAAAATGGGTGATAGACATGAAGGAGGGAACTTATTAGGATTAGCACTGGGTGTTATATGGAAACCAACTTGATAATAAACTATACTAAAGAAAAAAGAAAAAAAAAGGCAAGGAATAAATAAATAAACTTAAGAAAAAAGAAGATAAACAAGCCTTCTTCCTGATTCCTGAAAAATCTCTTCCTGACTCTCAGAAGAGAAACTATCAATGGTATTATGAACTGAAATGTATTCACCCCAAATTTATATGCTGAAACTCTAAGCCCCAGTACCTCACAATGTAACTGTATTTGGAGATGGGACCTTTTATTTTATTTTTTAATTATTTTTAATTAGTTTTGAGAGACAGTGTGAGCAGGGGAGGGTCAGAGAGAGAGAGAGAGAGAGAGAGAATCTGAAGCAGGCTCCAGGCTCTAAGCTGTCAGCACAGAGCCCGACGCAGGGCTCAAGCCCATGACCGTGAGATCATGACCTGAGCCAAAGCAGGACACTCAATCGACTAAGCCACCCAGGTGCCCCAAGAGATGAGACATTTTAAATTAAAGTGAGTTTAAGTGACGTCAATGGGGCAGACCCTAATCCAACCCGAATGATGTCCTTATAACAAGAAGAAATTAGGACACACAAGAGAGAGAGCAGAGACTTGTGCACAGAGAAGAAACACCATGCAAGGAAGCAAGAAGATGGACATTTGGAAGTCGAGGAGAGAGGCTGAAGAAGAAACCAAACTTACCTACACACCTTAAATTCAAACTCTAGCCTCCAGAACTATAAGAAAATAAATTTCTGTTGTGGTATGGCAGCCCCAGAAAAATAATACCAATAGCTTACAGAAATAAAATTATTTCCAGATTTTCTAATTGTTAGGTAGGTACAAACATAGACAGTGATAGAATAAAATTTAGAAATCTTAAAATGACAAGTATTAGAATATGATGAAATTGTTACATAAAGCACTGATGGTGCCATAAATGAATACATTTCTTGCCTATTTCTTTTCTAATATAGGTCACTCTCATAATTAGGGTTAGCATTATATTAGATGCAAATGTATATCTTCCTTTTTAACTTAACAAAAGAAAATAAGTAATTTTGCAAGTGATTAAATGTTATTGTAAATATAGTTTCAATTGCTGCCTGATGTTCATTTAAATGGACTTAATTACTTAATCAGGTATATTTCAAATCTATCCCACATTCTTTTTTTATGATTATTAGTAACACTGCAGTGAACATTTTTCTATACAAAACTTTGCATGTGTAGGCTTAACTTCTTTCAGTTAGATTCCTAGAAGTAGAAATGGTGGGTCTCTGGACATAAACATTTTAAAGCATCTTGAGATATACTGTCAAAAGGATTTCTGAAGAGTGATACCAACTCATAATCTTTTCCTATGTGGTATGATTATTTTACTTCTCCTAGCCAAAACTACCTGTGAATCTATTTCTGATAAAACTAAGTTTATATTTTGTCTTGGCCAAAAAAAAAAGAAAGAAAGAAAGAAAGAAAGAAAGAAAGAAAGAAAGAAAGAAAGAAAGAAAGAAAGAAAAATCTTCCTAAAAATTGCACCTGTGGATATTTAAAATAAACTTCCACATACATGTAAAACAAATTAAATAAAATGCTCAGTATATCTTATATATATTAAAAGTCTCTAAACACGAGGATAATTTTATTATCAAAATTCACTTAAAAATCAAGCTCCTAGGGGCACCTGGGTGGCTCAGTCAGTTAGGTGTCCAACTTCAGCTCAGGCCATGATCTCCTAGTTCGTGAGTTCGAGCCCCACACTGGGCTCTGTGCTGACAGCTCAGAGCCTGGAGCCTTCTTGTACTCTGTGTCTCCCTCTCTCCTCCTCCCCAACTCATGCTCTGTCTCTCTCTTTCAAGAATAAATAAACATTAATTTTTTTTTTAAATCAAGCTCCTATATTTGCAATCTGAAGTTAGACATTATTTTTTCAGGCCAGGCAAAGCTACCTATAAATTTCACAAAACATTTTGGGAAATAAAAAAGATGTAACTATTTGTCTAATCACAGTAGCTTTGCACTTCTGTAAAGACTAACACTCTATTTTACTTTTGAAACTGTAACATCTCTGAGAGCTATGATAACTTATATTTTTAAGTGTAAGCAGGGGAGGGGCAGAGAGAGAGGGAGACATAGAGTCTGAGGCAGGCTCCAGGCTCTGAGACGTCAGCACGGAGCCCGACGCAGGGCTCAAACTCATGGACCTCGAGATTATGACCTCAGCTGAAGTCGGACGCTTAACCGACTGAGCCACCCAAGCACCCTTATGATATCTTCTTGGACATGAAATTCTCATCTGCATGTTTGTCGGACTGGGACAGCCTATTACAATTACCTCTTACAAGTATGCATTCAAGAGTTTCCCATCTCCATTCTAATATTGTCATTAAATTCACAGAAAGTTACTTAAATTATTGCAAATATGTCACCAGGTGAGGTATACTGCATGGATTCTCAGGATCTTTTGCTGACTTTTAAATTATTTTGGTTCGATCATGGACTTCAATATTATGATGCTTTTCAAAAGTTGTCTGTCAACACCTAGAGTAGGTCTGAAAGTGATCTGATTGTATCTGTAACAGATAGGTTTCCAAATAATTGCTTGACTCATAACTGGTTAATTTAAAATGTTATAAAGCATTTTATCCCTTGTTTCTTATAGTTTTCATTTTGCTTTACAAGCATATGTACTTTCTCTCAAATTCCAGACATTTAATTAAAGTCCTCCTTTAAACTGTCCATACACATACTTAACATAAAACATTACATTTTAATCACAATGAGTAAATCTCTGCGGTGCAATTCTTTTATTGAAGATACAACAGAAACTATTTTCCTAGGCATAACTAACTCTCTATAGAGCTTATTTTTGGTATGCTTTATTACAGTTGTCAAAGACTATGAGCCACCTGAATTGGTCTGCTATTGTTACTTAGGTTGATATTACCTTCGGGGTTGTAATTAATTCAGATCTGTGTAAGCTATTCCCACTCTTGATTAAAAAAAACACATAAACATACTGTTTTCTCTTTTTAATCTTCTCAGTCATATGTCAAAATAAGGAAAAGTAGACTTTGCTTATTTTTTAGTTTGTATATCTGCTAAGGTACTCTATATACATGTAACTATATAATGCAAAAATAAAACTTTACATGACTTATTAATATACTGTAACAATTAAAATGATATATTTTAAACACATTATATGCCTGTTTCTTGATATTTACATTACCTATACTCTTAAGAATTATTACTCCAAGAATATCACAAGAATAAAGTTTTTGTGAAATGTTTCTTTATGGAAGAATTATATCCTTCTTTTGTGTAATGCATAGTGTAAAAATCACATTTGGAGTTGTATGCTTGCCAAAATTTCCAGGCCTCTAACTGTATGAGGATATATTCCTCAACTTGAGAAATCTATGCTACAATATAGACAGTAACCCATTTTGTCAAAATAAAACTATCTGTTGTCCGGTCCCTCGCCCGGGGCCGGCGGGGCGGTAAATCCTTGCGGTCTGTTCCTGAGGGAGGGAGAGAGAGTAGGGCAGGAAGGGGAGCACAGAGAGTGAGGCAAGTCAAGCATTTCTGATCAAGCCCGTTTATTGAAAAGGAATCAAACCTTTATAGGATTAGGGGCGGGAAACTGGCCCAGGTTGGTTGCCAGGTAACAGAGTCAAATGATTATTAGAAAAAGGGGAAACTGAAACTGAAACTCCAAACACAGCATCAAAGGAAGCGCCCAGACTTTCCTCTGCAATACTGGGCAGGGGAAGATTAGCGCTGCATAAACCCGAATGCGGTTTGATCTTTTGTTCATTTTGGCTTTTCTTGTCTGGCCCAGTATGACTGTCTCCATATCCTGGACCAGGAAATGCACTCTCCTAGCCTCCAGATGTAAATCTTGTTTTTCTTGGTCGCTCCCTGGAGAGCGATATCTCCTTGCCTGAGGTGGCCAAAACTCGGCGGCCCCCAACAATCTGCCATATTAAAAATCTTTTAAAAAGGTGCCCCTATGTGGCTCAGTCAGGCATCCAACTCAGATTAGATCATGATCTCCTGGTTCATGGGTTTAAGCCCCACAATGAGCTGTCTGCTCTCAGCAGAGCCTGGTTTGGATCAAGTGTCCCCCTCTCTTTCTGACCCTCCCAACCTCCCTCAAAAAAATAAATATTTTTTTAAAACTTAGAAATACTAAATTCTAAGGTGTGCAACCATTTGTTTAAATATGACAAAAGCAAAATTAAAATATATCCATGATACCTTTGATATTACGAAGTATGGTTCTTTCTTCTCCAATAGGAATTAAGGTCAGTGAAATACTTATATCTTTAGATTTCTATAACATTCAAGAAAAAATATAACAAATGATAAGCTTTCATAATTCTAAAAGAATATTTATCAATGTTTTCCCTAGATTTTTTTATTCTTACCTTCCTGAGCAACTCCAGTATTATGACGATAAAGCCATGGCCTCTTAGAGGCATGTGGGTGGCTCACTCAACAGAGCTTCTGACTCTTGATTTTGGCTTAGGTCAAGATCCCCAGGTCATGACCCCAGGCTCCTGGGATTGAACCATCCACTATGCTCCATGCTAAATGTGGAGCCTGCTTGAGATTCTCTCTCATTCTCTCTCTCTCTTCCTCTGCCTTTCTCCCCTGCTCACATACTCTCTAAAATAAAAAGTAAAAAAAAATATTAAAATAAAATAAAATAATGGCATCTTATTATACCTAAGGGATGTTTAGAAACACATGTTGGAAATAAAAGGGATTTTTTTTTTTTAATTAAAACCACAGAGTTGATCTAATTCTTCCCTTGAATACTGATCCCTTTGGATCAAATTATAGAAGAAGTATTATATAATCACTAAAAGCAAAGATGCAGTTTTTATATGACTAAAGCACTAATGTTAAGCTAAAGGAAAAAACAAATGCCATCTATAGTCCATAAGACATTTGGCACACTTTGGACAAGCTTAAGAAAAGTAATTTGTCATTGTCTTAGTTTGTGTGGCTATCAGTGAATCCCTGGGCAGCTTAAAAAATAGAAACTAAGTTTTCCCAGTACTGGAGGCTGGAAAGTACAAGATCAAGGTGACTATTAAATGTTAGTATTTTCTTTATGTCGGCAATGAATATATTCTAATTTTAATAAATCCAATCTTAATTCCATGTTTTCAGATTTTAATTCATTTTGTAGAAGGGATCTTTCATCAAGTGTGAAGAAGTAAACCGTTAACTATTTGTTGACTACACAATGATTTAGAAGCAGATTTAATTTGCACCAGTAAGGCTGTCCTAAACATTTATTTATATTGGACTTACAGTTAGCTACTACTTAAATCAAATAGTATTTGTATAAACATCTGGCTTATTGTCTGACACATAGTGAGAACTGAAGAAATAACAGGTTTGGCACTTACTTTTCTCTTTTACTTATAGTTGAGAATGCTCTATTCCAAATGAGTAAACTTTGTGGTTGGCAATACTGTACTTAGAATACTGGGTGATTCAGTCGGTTAAGCCTCTAACTCTTGATTAGGATCAAGCCCTGTGTCCAGCTCTGCAATGGTGGTGTAAGACTGATTAGGATTTGCCCTCTCTCTTTCTCTCTCTGCCCCTCCTCCACTTGTGCATGCACACTCTCTCTCTCACTCTTAAATAAACATAAAAAAAATACATGCCATCTGAGTGAGATGTTATTAAAATGTGTATTGTTGATCTTGGGAAAGACGTGATATGGAAAAGTTACTGTCTATCAGATTTGGAATTAGATCTGTGTTCAATTTAGGAGTCTGTACATTTTATTTATAAGATCCTAGATGAATTACTTACTATTTTAGAGCCTCAGGTTCTGCATCTATAAATTATAATAATAGTAGTAATACTTGCTAACCCTGTTCTGACAATAAAAGCATTAGGAGCCAGACAAGAGCAGAGAAAGGAGTGCTCTGAGGCAGAATCCCAAGTCCTTCGAGGGCAATGATAGAGACAGGCACTGGATGCAAGGACAGTGACAAATAAGCTACATATTGAAACTTGGAGAGTACAACTTCCTGATATTGTGGCTTCCAAGACCTTGGGGCTGACAGACCATAGAGCCTCGGGGGTGGAACCAGCACTTTTGTCCTCCACCCCTGCCCCTGTCTAACCCCTAGACTCATTACAATGTATTTGCATTGCAGAACAGCCTTGTCCAATGGAGAAAGGCTGTGGTGACTATTCCCACAAACCTTGCAGGGTCAAAAACTGCCCTTTCCAACCTGTGGGAGTTTTCCAAATGATTGGAAGCAGCCTCCACTAGAGATCACCCCAATGGACGTCACTGCTCCTCCCAGCCCAGAGAGACCCAGTAACACCCAAGCCCCAAAATGACCCAGGGGCCGGTTCGCCTTGCAGAACCTGTCTGCTTTCCCATCTTGAGAATACTTTCCCCTTAATGAACTGCTGTGCACCTGCTACTTCCCTCCTCAGTGGCTTTATTTTGAGAACAGGTCCTCTCCTAAATCTTTTTTCCTGGGGCATCCAAGGACCAAGACCTCCATTCACAAGCAATGCAGACTCTCTCACCCATAACAAAAGTATCAATCTTTATACATTTCTAACCACAATGACTGCATATTGTACATGTAGTAGTAAGTCTGTTTTTATTAGAAAGATTTCAATTTTATTTTTTTCTGCTGTACTCATCATTTGGGTTGTATTATAGCACCTCTCAAACTCTTTGCACTAAAGGATGTTTAAAAAATATATGATAATTTTGCAATATGCAAAAAAAAGTGTCACCGCAATAAACTTACTTGTTTTTAAACACTGACTTTTCATTTTTTGTACTTATCCTGCAGGTGACTTTAACTAGTGGCTTGCAGATACACAATGCTGTTCCATGGGTCACACTTTGAGTAGCATGCATTATAGTATCTCATCACAGAGACTGCATTCCATAAATTTTAAATTATTATTTTTTAAAGTTAAAAATAAAACTATACATCCTTATTTCTTCCATAGTTATCCAATGCTAATTTCATGCAAATTTCTTTAGAACACAAATCCATGACCTAACTTTCTGAATCCTTCCTAATGAGTTGAGATTGTTTCCTATGCCTCATATAGTTCACAGTTAGGTAGAATGCAACTTAAGCTATAATGTCATGAATTACCTTACTTGTTTACATTACAATACTTTAATTACTTTCACACTTCTGACTTCTTAAATGTGGTGTTTTATGTCCTGGCAATTTCATTAAATAACTTCAAACTATACCACAAGACTAAGAGAATAATTATAGCCCCATTTTGCAAATGTAAGTAGTCCTTGTAAAATATTTGTTAGAGAGATCTTTACTGGATAAATGATTGTTGGCATTGCCGGTGGAGTAGTTTTTTGGATGGACTTTCAGTTCCACATGCTTGGAAGATAATCAATAGTTGAAAATAAAATTTAACAATAAATGCTAGTTCATATTCTCAGCTGGTCTCCTAGCTTTTCTGTGTCATTTATTATTTTGAATGGTTACTCTGGATTTTGCTTGTCTAAGCATTTATGAATGTAATGTTTATGTCAGCATTAGATATTTGGTGTGATTTTTCTATTCCTTATGTCAACATAATTATATTTAAAATTTCATTTCACTATGAATATAAAAATTGAGTTTAAAATAGAGTATACTGCAATACTTACACAATATTTGAACTGCGATTCAATGTATATATATATTTAATTTTTAAGCAAAAAGGCACATTAACTTTTCTCTAAATAGTGCTAACTTTCTCCTTTTTTTTTTTGGAAGATCAGTAACTGAATGCTATGAACAAATCTATAGTGGTTCTATTCATTTGCAGAATGAGCATTAGTGATATTGAGAATGGTGTGAATTTTGCAGCACAAAACTTAAATTGAAAATAATGTGTAGTGTTGGATATTTACCTAACAATTTTAAGTTACAATATTAAAAAAATGATATGTGTCATTATCTACACACAGAATAACCAACATTCTATTATTTGCAAAATCATACATGCAAAAATTGATTTAATCATGACGATTTCAAGAGGTATTATTGTTATTCCCAATTTTATCAGAGGAAAACTGAGGCACAGTGAGCTGAGTAATTTGCCCAAGGTTACAGGGGGAACTCAGGCATTCTGAAACTTTTCACTTTTAATGTTTGCATTATACTAGCTTTTGTATTTAAAACCTTACATGTGTCTAGACTTTTCAAGGCTTTCCAATAACTTTCTCCTTTTTTTTTTGTTGTTGTTTCCTATTTCTTTCTCTGAAAAACAATTTGTAGTATAGCTAAGGTATGAGAAACCTTATAAAGTGAAACCCTACAACATCTACTTTTCCTATATTCTATTAAAACTGTCATTTTATTATACAGTTAATTTTTTCCATGCATATTTTATAATTATTCTCATAGATAAAATTATTGATCCAGGTTATCCCAGATTGTTCTGTAACCACAGGTGTCAACTATTCAACAATCCCCAGAGGCTAAGCTTCTTGGGACTCAACTTGAGTCTGGAATTTTTACCAGTGCTACTCCAACATATGAATTTTGAACTCAAACCTTTGTTTCTCCCTAAAAGAGATACTACTGAAATCATTGTCAGCTTGTTAGCCACCCAGTTTGTTTACTTTTTCCTTTGGGTCTGGGTATCTCAAGCTGAGCATTGAAAGTTTAGGATCTTACTCAAGTGAATATAGCACACAGAATTTTAGACTTACTTAAGGAACTTCAATTCTCAATCTCGTAGGCCACCAAAAATTCCAACAACTCTTCTCCCCCATCTCAGCAAGACCCTCACCTGTCACTAGCCTCAGGTTTATTCTCAGCCTTTATTCCCCACACGTGAATTAGCAAATAAGCTGAGGGATACTAAAGAGGCAAATCTGAGGGTCACTGTCTTGGTTCTTTTCATTAATTGCCTCTAAACTTACTTAGTCTGTCTCCAATACCTTTCATCACTTGTTTGATGTATTTTACCCAACTTTTATACTAATTTTCTGTTGGGGGCATATACTCTCTTCAGACAGAAAACCTTTACACATTTTGGACCCTGTATTCAAAACACTCTACCTGTCATACCTCTCTACCATTAGTTAGCTAATTGCTACTCTTCTCTTTATTTCAGCTTAATTACATCTCCATAGCAAGCTTCTTTGACATCCAGTGCACTCACTTTTCAAGATTGATCCCTTTCCTTCTTATTCCTGCTTTTGGGAGCTCTCTAGATTGTTAAAATCTAATTTGATAAATACTATGTTGGAAATGATATTGTGGTGTTTGGGGGAATCATCGGCATATAACCTAACTCATTTATTGAGTTGGGTGGCATTTTTTGTTAAAGAGGGATTTAACCAATCCAAGAAGGTGGTGGAAGACAAAAGTGAAATTTGGTTATGGTCAGAGAAGACGGCAGAGGTAATCACGTCAGAGACATATATTTTGAAAAAGCTTAATTGAGGTAAATGCAGAGGCTTTTGTTGTTGACTTACTTTTTTAAATTCCAGTGTAATTAACATACAGTGTTGTATAACACATTAATTCAAGAATTCCATACATTACCCAGTGCTCATCACAGTAAGTATACTCTTTATCTCCTCCACCTATCTTACACATACCTCCACCCACCTCCTCTCTGGAGGACCAGAGGAGGACCAGTTGGTTCTGTGTATTTCAGTATTTTTTTTTTCCCTCGTTTCTTTCTTCACTCATTTTGTTTCTTAATTTCAACATGTGAGTGAAATCATACTGTATTTATCTTTCTCTTACTGACTTATTTTACATACCATCATACCCTCAGGGTCCAACCATGCTGCTACAAATAGCAAGATTTTGTCCTTTTTTTATGGCTGTTTTTCCATGATACATAAGCACACGCACACGCAAGCATACATGCATGCGTGCACACACACACACACACACCACCTCTTCATTATTCATCTATTGATGAGCACTTGGGCTGCTTCCATTTTTGGTTATTATAAACAAAGCTGCAATAAAAATACACGAATATACCTTTTCAAATTAGTGTTTTTGGATTCTTTGGGTAAATATACAGTAGTGGAATTACTGGATGATATGGTCATTCTGTTCTTAATTTTTTGTGTAACCTCAATTTTGTGTTCTACAGTGGCTGTGCCAATTTGCACTACTACCAACACTTCATGAGGGTTCCTTTTTCTCTACATCCTCACCAACAATTGTGGTTTCTTGTACTTTTGATTTTAGTCATTCTTACAGGAATAAGGTGATATCTCCTTGTGGTTTTTTGTTGTTTTTTGTTTGTTTGTTTGTTTTTGCATTTCCCTGATGATGCATGATATTGAGCATCCTTTCATGTATCTGTTGGCTATCTGGATGTCTTCTTTGAAAAACTATCTGTTCATGTTCTCTGCTCATTTTTCATTGGATTATTTGTTTCCTTTGGTGTTATGTAAGTTCCTCATATATTTTGGATACTAACCGTTATTATATGTGTTATTTACACATATCTTCTTCCATTCAGTAAGTTGTCTTTTAGTTTTGCTGGTTATTTCCTTTGATATGCAGAAGCTTTTTATTTTGATATTGTCCCAATATTTATTTGCTTTTGTTTCCCTTACCTCAGGAGACATAGCTAGAAAAATGTTGCAACAGCTGAGTCAGAGAAATTACTGCCTGTGCTCCCTTCTAATACTGGTATGGCGTCAGGTTTCACATTTAGGTTATAATCAATTTTAGTTTATTTGTGTGTAGGATGTAAGAAAGTGGTCTGTTTTCATTATTTTGCATGTAGCTGCCCAGTTTCCCTAATGTCATTTGTTGAAGAGATGGTCTTTCACATTACATTTTCTTGCCTCATTTGTCATTGATTAATTGACCACATACTCATGGATTTATTTCTGGGCTCACTATTCTGGTTCACTTATCTTTTAGTCTGTTTTTATGCCAATACCATAGTTTTTAATTACTATATTTTTGTAACATATTTTGAAATCTGGAAGTATGAGGCCTCCAGTTTTGTTCTATTTCACAAGATTGCTTTGGGTACTATGGACATTTTAACAGCACGTATTCTCCCAATCCATGAGTATGGAATATCTTTCCACTTAGTTGTGTCATTTCCAAATTATTTTATCTATATCTTATAGTTTTCAGAGCATTCCTGGTTAAATGTATTCCTAGGTATTTTAATATTTTTGTTTTATAAATACAGTATTTATAATATTTTTGTTTTAACAATTTTATCATTGTCAATGGGATTGTTTTCTTAATTTCTCCTGCTGCTACTTCATTATTAGTGATTGTAAACACAACAGATTTCTGTACAGTTATTTAATATCCTGTGACCTTACTGAATCGATTATCTGTTGGAGTCTTCAGGGTTTTCCAACCATAGTACCATATTATCTTCAAATAGTGACAGTGCTACTTCTTCCTTATTGATTTGGATGCTTTTTATTATGTTTACGTATCTGATTATGTAGTTAGGACTTCCAGTGATATGTTGAATAAAAATAATAGGAATGGATATCCTTATCTTATTTCTGATCTTAAGAGAAAAGCTCAGTTTTTCATCACTGAGGTATGTTCCCTCTAAAGCTACTTTGTAGAGTATCTTTATCATGAATGGAAGTTGTACTCTGTCAAATTTTTTCTCTGCATATATTAAAGTGATCATACAGATCTTATCCTTCCTCTTATTAATGTTATGTGTCACACTGGTCAATTTGTGAATACTGAAGTACCCTGGCAACCCAGGAATAAACCCACTTGATTGTAGTGAACGATTTTTTTAATGTATTTTAATGTATTTTGGGATTTGGTTTGCTAATACTTTGTTATATCAGACAAAACAGACAAAACAAACTTTAAAGCAAATATTGTAACAAAGGATGAAGGAGGATACTACATAATCATGAAGAGACAGTGAGTAACAGAGAACGAGCGAGTGAGGAACAGAGAGAGAGGCAGCAGAATCTGAAGCAAGTTCCAGGCTCTGAGCTGTCAGCACAGAGCTGATGCAAGGTTCAAACCCACAAACCATGAGATCATGACCTGAGCCAAAGTCAGAGGCTTAACCAACTGAGCCACCAGGTGCCCTTGGATTTCTGTTTTCTGATTTAGATTTGAGGAGTTCAGCTATTACTTCTTCAAATTAATTTTCCATCCATCTTTTTTTCACTCTTCTCCTGAGATCCCTATAATGCAAACGTTATTATGCTTGATGGTTTGCTTAGTTCCTTTAATCTATTCTCATTTTTAATTATTCTTTTCCTTTCTTTTGTTCAGCTTGATTGTTTTTATTCTGTCCTCCATTCTCCTGCTTTGTCTAGACTACCTACTTATTCCATCTAGTGTATTTTTAACTTCAGTTATTGAGTTCTTTGTATCTGATTTGTTCTTTTCTATGTTTTTGATCTCTATTTTGAGGGTCTCACTGACAAAGAGGTCTTCCACTTTTTCCTCAAGTCTAGTGAGTATCTTTATGACAATTACTTTAAATTTTCTATCACACATACTATTTAACTCCATTTCATTTAACTTTCTTGCTGTGATTTTGTCCTGTTCTTTCATTTGGGATATATTCCTGTCTCCTCATTTGTCTAACATTCTGTGTTCTGGGTTAGGAAAGTCGACTCCGTCTCCTGCTCTTTAATGTAGTGGTTTTATGAAGACGAGGTCCTGTAGTACCCTACAGAGCAGCATCCCTTTTCAAACCCAAAGCTTCAGAGGTGTCTCCTATGTGTTTGCATGTTTCTTATTATTATGACTTAGTCATGTTTGCCTTCAGTACGGTTGTCTACAATGTCTCTCTTTGCCTGTCACGAGCAGGGTTTGGTCTCTGTGTTGTTAATGGGCCAGTTTTGGGCCATCTTGTATTTGAGTTGGGTCAGATCAGGTATTGGCCAGAGCTGTTAAAGAACCAAACTACAGGGCATTCTCTTTGTGCTATCCCCTGAGAAACTTTAATTGGTGGGCAGAGCCTGCCAGATGTCCACCCCCCAGCCAGCTGCTGGGAAACATTCAAACTGATGTGTGTGCTTGTCCCCCCTCTCCCCAGAGCATGGGCCACATTGGAGTGATGCTGGTCCTGATCAGGGATTCCTGCACACTGTCAGGCTTGTGGCACCACTTTAGATCGACTCCTGCAGAGGGTGTGTTGGAGGGGGCTGGTCCACAGAAGAACGCAGGGGTATGTGGCACACTGTGCTAACAAGGATGTGCCAGTCTGCTGTGGGAAGACACCTGAACCTCTTAGAAATCCTGCCCATGTTTGTGGAAGGGCAAGTCCACAAGAGATCATGGGACAGAGCACACTGTTCGAAAGCTAGGCAGAAAGTCTTTGGGCTGAACTGGTTCCTGGGGTGCTGGGTAGGGAAATGGTACCTGGAGGCTCCTTTGTTCTGGAGAAATCTCCTAAAGATTCCCCACCCCTCTAGTGCAGAGCAAATAAATTTCATTCCACTATACCCCAAGTGCTTGCCAAACTACTGCTTCTATGCTATATCTGAGCAGAGTTGTTTTTATGGTATCTCTTTAAAGATGTAGACTCGGTTTCCTATTGCCCTCCAGCTCCTCCAGGATCAAACCCACTGATTTTTAAAATTCCAGGTGTTAAGCCCCACTGACTAAGTTCTCATGAATGTAAGTGCCTCTGTTTTTTCAAAGCCAATTATTATGGGGATTCATTTTTCACACGAAGTTAACCATGCCTGGGGTGCCCAGTGTTGGATCCACTCACCAACATCATATTTTCATGGTAATTTGGATATTTCCACTTTGGGCTATCACTAATAACATTCCTATGGGTATTCATGTGCAAGTTTTTGTGTGAACACATCTTTTATTTTCTCTTGGATATACTTCTAGGAATGGAATTGTTGGCTGTATGGTAACTATGTTGAGCCTTTTGAGAAACTACTAGCTTGCTTTCCAAAGTGTCTAAAAATTCAACCTATTTCTATATGTTGATTTTGTACCCTGAAATTTTGCTAAATTCACGGATCAGTTCTAGTAGGCTTCTCGTGGAGTCTGCCAGGTTTTCCACGTAAAGTATCATGTCATCTGTGAAAAAATGAAAGTTTGACTCCATCTTTGCCAATTCTGATGCCTTTTATTTCCTTTTGTTGTCTGATTGCTGAGGCTAGGACTTCCAGCACTATGTTAAACAGCAGTGGTGAGAGTGGACACCCCTGTCGTGTTCCTGATCTCAGGGGGAAAGCTCTCAATGTTTCCCCCATTGAGGATGATATTAGCTGTGGGATTTTCATAAATGACTTTTATGGTGTTTAAGTAAATTCCTTCTATCCCGACTTTCTTGAGGGTTTTTATTAAGAAAGGATACTGTAATTTGTTCAATGCTTTTTCTGCATCTATTGACAGGATCATATGGTTTTTATCTTTTCTTTTGTCAAAGTGTCTTTACCACTTTGCTTTGCAACCAGCAGCACAGGAGAATTCAAATTTCTCCAGTGCTTGCTAACACCTATCTTCTCTGTTTTTTTTAATCTTTTTTAAGATTATAGTCATACATGGGTATGAGGTGATATCTCACTGTGGTTTTGATTTGCATTTACATAATAGCAAATATGTAAAGCATTTTTCCCTTGTACCTGTCAGTCTTTTGTATATATTCTTTGGAAAAATGTCTATTCCAATCATGTATCTGTTTTAAATTGCATTATCTACCTATTTATTACTGAATTGTTAAAGTTCAGAATGCAAATCCTTTATCAAGTACATGATATGCAAACATTTTCTCAAATTCTGTGTTATTTTTACACTGTCTTAATGGTATCCTTTGAAAAACAAATGTTTCCAATTTTGATAAAGTTAAATTTTCTTTTATTCCTCCTCTTGTCATTTGTCCTCTTGGCATGATACCTAAAAAGACTTTGCCTGAGCCAAGGCCACAAATTAATTCTCTTATATATTTTTCTAAGAGTTTTATACTTGCAGTTCTCATATTTAGGTCTATGACACATCTTGAACTAATACTTGTATATGGTATAAAGAAAGGTTCCAAATTCATTCTATTAAATATTCTATCAATTGCTCCAGCATCATTTCTTGAAAGCCAGAATATGTTTTTCTGGCAAATTTTCTTGGAAACCTGGTCACAAATCAATTTATTGATGGTCAATGTAAGAGTTGATACACAAATTTTCACTCCTATTCCTTTTTCCTTTATATACATGTATATATACACACACACATATTTATATATTTAACCTTATTCCAGCACTGAACGGTGTTGACTACTATATCTTTTTTTTCTGCTTTATTTACCTGTTTATTTATTTAATACTATCGTTTTGTACAATATGCTATCTTTGTAGTAGCACTGAAATAGAATGTGACTCTTCCAACTTTATCTGTTTTAATATTGTTTTGTCAATTAGAATACTTTGCAATTCCATATAAATTTGAGGACGTACATTTACATTTTTAGTATTATCATCTTAACAGTATTAACTTTCCCAATCCATGACTTTCACTTATTTACGTCTTTTTAGAATTCTTTCATTAGTGCTTCACAGTTACAAGTACACGAGTCTTTCAGTCTCTTGGTTAAATTTATTCCTACATATTTGATTCTTTTTGATGTTATTGTAAAGGGAATTATTTTCTCAATTTCATTTTTTAAACTTTCATTGGTAATATAGTTTTGCATACACATCTTTTGTCTTAAAACCTTGACAAAAGTGTTGATTAGTTTACTAGTGAGAGGTTGTGCATGTTTGTTTGCCTTAGGATTTCCTATAGAGCACTGTGTCCTTCCAATAGTGATACTTTGATTCCTTCTATTTCCATCCAGATGCTTTTTATTTTATTTCCTTGCCTAATTGTCCTGACTAGTACTTACTATATAAGTAATGGTGAATATTAGTGGTGAGAGAAGACATACTCATTTTGTTCTTGATCTTATGTGAAAGCTTTCAATATTTTACAATTAAAATATTATGTTAGCTGTTGCTATTTTGTAAATAATTTTTCACTAGATTAATGAACTTCCTTTCCTCCCTAGTTTGTTGAGTATCTTTATTCAAAAAAACTATTAGAAATTGTCAGAGGTCTGACAACCTCTGCTTTTGCCTTAGTTTTTCTCGTCAATATAGAATTAATGCCATTATTCATATAATTGGCTTTATATCGCTGATTAAATTTTCCCAATGTCCTATAGCTTTGCTCCCCCATATTTCTCTTCCTGGCTTTCCTTAGCATTAAGTGGGTATTTTCCAGTGTAGCATCACAATGCTTTAATAAATTTTTTCATTATATTCTGAGTTATTTTCTCAGTGGTTTGTCCAGGGTTTACCATATAAATCTTAAATAATACTATACTTCAGATTTCTGCTAACTTACTTACAGTGAGAAATATATGTTTAAATCATTACTCATATGTAGCTCTATTCTTTCCTCCTCCCTTTTAGGCTATTATTTCTCTGCATATAACAGTTACATATGTTAAAAATCCAACAGTGTATTCATATAATCATTAACATATAAAATTTAATACTTCTTAAAAAACTGAAATAAGAAAAATAAGTAGGTTTACATTTATTGGGTTTATTACATTGACCTTCTTTTACAATTTCTGATTTTCTTCACTGTTCCCTTTTCATCCTTGGATAACAATGGTTTTAGTGGTACTTTCTTTGACTTTCTCCCTGATTTCTCTATTAAGTTGTCTACATCATACCCAGCGGTTAGGCTCCATTAATTGCAGGCTATTTTCTCTGTTTAGAAAATATCCTGGTATATAAATTGCTCCACATTCTGAACAAATAAATTTTGCTACCTTTGTTAGTGTAGATTTTGAGACCAGACTTCAGGTTTGTTGTAACTTCATGGCTATTTACGTTCCTAATTCTCTCTAGAAAAGTCCCTGGACGGAAAAGGTGGTTGCTTTCATGAAGTTAATAGGTCCTTCAAAATTGTTTACTACCCAAATCTCCACTGTTCCAAGAACTCCTATAAACTTTTTCTCATTGTATTTCAACGAATTAATTAAGACTAATTAATTTTTGGACAGCTCTAGAGCTCTTTGTTCTCATGAACTGTCTCTGCTTCTGAACAACATCTCTGAGTGCTTCTCCAGAGATGGAGGTGGGAAAAATGGCTGGCCTCTCAGTGTAACACCTCTGCTTTATAAACATGGTGTTTGGCAATGGCGGTAGCCTCTTGTCATCCTAGTATGGAGTCATCTCCTCATGAGTGAGGTGGGTAGAGAGAATCTGGGCCCCAGTATTAGTCTGCCATACTTGAGGCTGAAGCTCTACCCTAATCCAGGGACTGAGTGGAGGAATGAAGTCCCAGACTTCTCAGTTGCCCTGGCCTAGAATTTAGTTTCCTTATGAAAAGCTGAGGGATGAGAAATGTTGGCTTTCTGCTGCTCATGACTAACAGCTATGGAAGGAGAGAGCCTCAGTTTCATGACTACAAGCACCCATAATGAAGCGTCTATCATACAACCTCAGGAGTGGGGAAAGGAAGGAGTCATACATTACACCTCAAGTGTCACAAACTTTGTCTCTTCTTACCAATATTTAGTATACTTTCATTGATTTGTTTTATTCCCTCAAGAAAATTTCCAGAAACTTTAATTTTTTTTCTTTTAATTTTTACCAGGTAAGGTTTCTTTCACTGAGTGTAGGTCCATGAAGCTCTTCATGCTCACAAATCCTTCCAAGGTCCATTCTCACAGTCTCACCATGTGGTTTCAAAGAGTAATGAAGTATTATATTACTTCATTGTATATTATATGTAAATATAACAAACATCTTAATTATTTACATTATGAACAAGTATATGCCTGGTGGCATCATACTACTAACTATATTACTGTTGTAATGCCTTTAGTATAGCTTATTGTATTCAAGGCAAAAAAAAAAAAAAACTTGACCTTGAAAGTAAAATCATTGGAGTTTAATCATGAGAGCAATTAGATCACCCAAAAAGTCTGCACTGATCAATAGTCACAGAAAAGTAATGTGCCAAAATTATAACTATTTTTAAATTGTTTGCCAACTCATGTTTTTTTCCTCTCCAACATTCTTTCTTTTTTTAAAAAATATTTTAAATGTTTCTTTATTATTAAGAGACAGAGAGAGACAGAGCACGAGTTGGAGAAGGGGCAGAGAGAGGGAAACAGAGAATCTGAAGCAGGCTCCTGGTTCTGAGCTATCACCACAGAGTCCAACATGGGGCTTGAACCCACAAATCACAAGATCATCACCTGAGCCAACATCGCAGGCTTAACCAACTGAGCCTCCAACATTCTTTCTATATAGTCAGCACAATATCATACCTTGCACTGCACATGAGAGCTAAATGATTTTCATAATATCCTTAGAGGGTCTCTATTCTTGATGGTAGCCAACCAGGAAAACAACCACACATCAAACTTTTCACTTTTGTTGCCAAATCCCAAAATGAACACTACCAAAAGTACTGCTATTTTTACAAGAATAAAATAATACCAGAATGCCAACTATCATATGGGTACATGAATGAATGCAGTTATCATCTTATGTTTGGGTCTGACTTCATAAAAAATATAACATGTATGTTTTAAAAGTGGTGTTCACATCACTTAAGTCAGTCCTGGAGTTTAAGTAACAGCTCCAGGCTGTGAAAGTTATAGCTCAAAACCTGTGATCCAGCCGCATCTCTTCTTGTAATAGACTCCACAATAACATGACTTTCATAAATATTATAGCAAGAGCTTCACCTTGAAGCAGTTGAATTTTACAACATAAGTTAATGGAGAAATGAAAAAAAAGCAGTCATATCTATATTGTGTTGTGCCTACAGGGTTCAAATAAAATGAGATTAAAACACTGCAAGTTCAGGATATTTTGGCCAATTATTGCTAAGGTATTCAATAAATACTGTCAACCCCCAAATAGGATATTGGGAACAATAAGATAGCTTTCCAAGTGTGTGTAGAGAATAACAAATTAAGAATATGGAAGACATACAACAAAATCAATGATTTTTGCACATTAAAAAAATACTTCACTCCTGCCACACAATTAAAAGTGAATTTATACTGTACTGGTTAAGCACCCTTATCAGATTAATCAGTCCCTCCTCTAAATAACTAAATTATGGAAAAAAATTCGTAGTTAACTGACAGCATTGGAGAATGAACAAAAGCAGACAGGTATCGGAAGAATGCTGCCTCTTGTGAGAAGGAAAGTGTCGAAAGGAAAGTTACTGATTTGCACAGTATTTGTTGCTCAGGCTCCCACTGCACCCTGTGGGCTACTCAAATCTAAAGCAGAAACCTTACAGTCTTTAACAACTAGAGGACAGAATGTGGGAGGTCCACAGAAAGGGCAAATCTTGGAAAGGAGGAACATACAGAGAACCCGCTTCTTTGCAAAGCCTCAGCCCAGCTCCCTGGCTGATCTGAAGAATGTGTGCACAGACACAGTCCAAGCAGCCAGGTAAGGCTCACATAACTTTGCTGCAGATTTTAGTTCAGGTTCTGAGTGTGGCTTAATCGCTCCCTGATTAAAAACAGGAAAAAAGATCTTTAGGAAACATAATAGAATCTAAAGTCTCCAAACTGTATCACTCATAATATCTTTGACAGAATCTAAAGTCACCAGGCATATAAAGAAAACAGTAAATGGAGACCAACCCAGAAGTAATTTAGGTGTTAGAATTAATACACCAGAAACTATTATATCTGCACTCAAGGACATAAAGAAAAATATGTTTGTTATAAAAGGAAAATAAAAATTAAAGAACTGAAAAATTTAACTTAGGAAATTACCAAAAAAAATCACTAGGTGAGTCTAACATAAGATTGGAAATGACAGAAAATTCAAAGTGAAAATAGATCAATAAATAGTTATCCAAACTGAAGTTTAAAAAAAAAGACTGTGGAAATATAATGCACAAAATACCAAGGACTTATGAGGCAATAAATATAATTCTAGTTAAAAATTTTTGATTATTCAAATGAAGACAGAAAGAAAAAAAAAACCTAAAAGTGAAGAGGACCAAAAGAAAAAAAAAAAAAAAGATAGACATAATACAGCCAAAAGTATAATAACTGTAAATGATAATGGACTGAACACTCTTACTAAAAGGCAAAGAATGAAGTAAATGAATAAAATTGTAAGATCTAGGTGTATGCTGTCTGCAAGAACACATTTTAAACATGAAACAAAGATACTGTGAAAATAAAAGGAGAGAACGACATCATGCAGTGGATAAACATGAAAACAATGAAATGGCTATATTGTTCTGGGACACAGAAGACTTGTAGGCAAATGATGTTATCAACAATAAAGATAAACCTTTTTAAAAGGATCTAGACATATTAAGACCTAACAATCATAAACATGTGCCTAACAGAGCTTCATAATAAATACTGCAAAACTTACCAAATTAAAAATAATAGACAAAGCCATTATCCTAGTTGACTATTTTAAGAGCATTCTCCAAGGCCTTGACAGAATTAGACAAAAAAACCTGAAAACTCAGATGATTAGGAGTGCAGTATCAATTACTTTAACCAAACTGACATTTACAAGACATAGCCAACTGAGAATTTTTTTTTCAAAAGCACAGGTGATTCTCACCCAAACTGACCATTAACTTAGTCACAGAACAAATCAATAAATGCATAAGATTGAAACAATGTAGAGTATATTGTCTGATCAAAAGGGAATAAAAAGAAAAAGTAACAAAGTAACACAGGCTATCTAGGACAACCTCAAATAACTGGAAATTAAAATAATCCATGGATCAAAGATACATCACCAAAAAATTAAAAAAAAACATTTAACTGGGAAAGACGATAAAAATGCATTATTACAAATAATCAGGAAGCAAAACTGCACTCATAGGCTTTCTTTAAATTTGAAATACTTGGTGTAGATATGAAGTGTGCATTACTCTTAATAAAATCTAAGATGTTTTAATTATACATGAGAGGTCACATTGATATTTATCTTGCATACATGCACATAGTTGGTATGTGTGGTAAGGGTTGTAGGGCACAGTATTTGTGATCTGAATTCATCAATTTTCACAAATCTCATATCATTCTTTACTTTCTTATTTAGGTAATAAGAAATTCTAAGAATTTTTTAAGTAGCCCATCATTTATATATCCCTTCAGATTTACAGGTTTTTAATTGTTTGAGGTATTTGATTTTTTTTTTTACTGAAAACAGAAGCTCAGTTGGTTACACATTACCTTCATTTCATTGTAATATGTACACAAAAATGGTTAAGGATAAAAATTTGGGGGGTTATTATTATAGAAATAAGTAGAGCAAATGGAGAAGTACACCATAAGAACAGTATTTTATAAGGGTGCCTACATGGCTCTCTTGGTTAGGTATCTGACTTCAGCTCGGGTCATGATCTCATGGTTTGTGCGTTTGAGCCCTGCATTGGGCTCTGTGCTGACAGCTCAGAACCTGAAGCCTGTTTCAGATTCTGTGTCTGTCTCTGCCCCTCGCCTGCTTGCACTGTCTCTTTTTCTCTCTCAAAAACAAATATTTAAAAAAAGAACAGTATTTTATGAAAGTTAAAGGATAAAATTTTTTTAGGATTAGAGCCTGGATATTTTATTACCTAGTCACTCAAATATTCCCCCATATGAAAGACTGCTTTAACTTTCCCATTTCATAGTTACAATACGATCTGTCAGAAAGACTACAGCTTTGCCATGAAGTTCCCAAAATCTATTCTCACTGAGTATGTCTTGTAATCTATTATTTTCTTGTGCATGCAGTTGCTATGCTGAGAGTAATTACAGTGGTAAATGATAATATTTCTATTATATGTAATTTCATTTGATACTTGGTCCCTCTTATCAATAACAGTATGACATATCTCAGACTAAAAGATTCTCAACCTCATTTCATATGTTACCCACAGGAATTTTAAGGAACATTTTAAAAATCATTCAATTAATTGGCTGCATATGTTATAAATATAGTTTGCTGTTAAAACATAAATTATAAAGAATATCTTAATCTTAGTTACATATATTATCTGTAATTTTTCTTTTTACAATCAGCAGAGCAGACAAATAAGTAGACAATTGTAAACATGTTATGGCATTGTCAATACAGGTTGTGAGAAGTGGCCAGAAAATGTCTTTTAAAAGAAGTGATAAATGATGAATGCATGGGAATCTGAAAAACGAAGGCATTTTAGCAGATTATATAAAGAGAACTGGTTAAGCCAGAAGTAGTTTTAAAAAAAAAAGCCTAAACAAATGTAACAGAATTTGCGAAGAGCCAGAAGTCAATGGCAGCATAGACTTTTAGAGGGAAAAACTTACCAGAATGAATATCATCTGTTCCCATATGTCATATAAGTGGAATTCTATAGTGTATAGCCTTTATTTGAAACTTCTTGCACAGAGCATAATGATGTGAGATTCATCTATGTTGTTATATGCATCATTAATGCCTAAGTAGTCCATGTCCATGGTGTGGATATAGCATAGATTTTATCTACTTACTAATTAATGGACATTTCATCTGTTTTCAGTTTTCAGGATTTATTAATCACCAAATGAACATGGGCCACTATAAACATCAGAATTCAACCTTCTGGATAAAGATGTTTCCTTTCTCCTGGGTGAACACTTAAGTGTTGGACATTGGGTCATATGGTAAGGGTATTTTTTAAATTTATTAAGAAACTTCCAGACCATTTTCCAAGGTGGCTATAATTATTGCATTTCCACCAGCTGTGTACGCATTTCAACATCCTTGTCAGCAATTTACGTGCTAAGTTTTTTTTTCTTTCCCTTTGCTATTTTAATTGGTGAAATCTCACTGTGGCTTACATGCATCTCATGATAACTGGAATAATCTTAAGCAAATACAGTCACCCATAGGTGGAATCATGGCCAAGTTTGTTTGTTATACCTTTGTGGGAAGGCAGGGAAACAGCTGAGAAGGAGTTTATGATCCTGAAGGGAAGAATGTAAGATTTATGAGCAGATATAAATTTAATCCTGCATACTTGAGGAAAAAGAGCGAACTGCTTGGAGATACTGGCCTGTCCTTCCTGTCTGCTAATTGGTTGGGCTCAGGGTCCTAATCAACTCCTATCCCCTTATCCAAAAGATCTGGTGGCTGTTTCTATTGCTCCACTGGACTCATAGATGGTACCAGGGTTCAGAGAAACCTATTTAGTTTGTGATTTGAATTGTTCCTTCTCAAGTTTGCTCCTTACTAGGTATAGGGGAAAGGTGAGTGGACAATGGCAAAGATTCAATAAAATTCACCAACAGTTTGTAAACAACTTTCTTGGCAATAGGAAATTTTTTTCATTAACAATTTAAAATAAATTCTCATTAGTCTCCTGTTGGTTTGTACCAACATAACGAAATATGGAGACTAGGATTCAAGAGTCCATTCATTCAAATAAAAGACACTTTAGGGAAGACTCCCAATGTGCTCTATGGCAGTAATTAGGCTAAATAACATTTAAAAACACTCGAGGGGCTTAAAGTCTAGTGATATGTAGAAATAGAAATAGGTAAATGTAATGACATGTAGAAAATTGTAACAAAGTGTTTTGAAAGCGTAATGAGGGTCGATTGATTCATCTTATGATTCAAGAAGGAATTTTCTTAAGGACCTTCCTCAAGGAAATCGGTCCAAGAGATGACTGAGAAAGTGCTATTAAGACAATGAGTCCTATGAAATGGTTAAAAAATTTTTAAAAATGCAAGCAAACTCAGAGAACTCTATAGCAGCAGAGTGTGTGGAGAAAACAAGAACAGTATTGACAGTGTCAACGGTGTGGATGGAAGTGTTCCAGAAGAAGTTAAAGGTATTTGGAAAGTGAGTTCCTAGAGGTGCTTCTATGAAATCTAAAGACTCATACTTTGGTGATTAAGATCAATGATTTTTACATTTTTTTTCTTTTTTTCTTGCGAATCTCATTAATGTTTTTGTTGTCCTTCCTAGAAAACTATACCTTTTACTTACACACACATGTATGTCTACCTATGCATGTGTATTTAACCGACTATATAGATGTATCTATGTAACTAGTTATATCTATATAACTATGTCTATTTATAAATATACCTATATATGCATATATATACTATATATATGTAAAATAGTTAACCTGGAACATGAGGATTTATTTATATGAAGATCTTCTACAGTATAAGACCGTAAATGTATGTTCTCTTCCTTACAATTTCCTTAATATTTTCTCCAGCTTACTTTTAAGACTATAGTACATAATACATACAACATATAAAATACGTGTTAATTGACTGTTATCAGTAGGGCACAAGGCATCATCAGTGTTTTAAGCAGCAGGCTGTTTCTGTCTATTGAACTGCAAAATAATTTAAAGGCTATGAAACTGTGAACATGGAAAAACATTATGAAGAAAACAGCAATAATTCAAATGGGAAAAAAAGTTACCAATGTAGACTTTGAGGTAACCGTGAACTCAGCTTATTTTTTTAAATTTATTTCTTTATTTTGAGAGAGACAGAGACAGCACAAGCCAAGGAGGGGCAGAGAGAGAGTAGGACAGAGGATCTGAACTCAAACTCAGGAACCTGCACAATCATGACCTCAGCCAAAACAGAAGCTTAATTGACTGAGCCACTCAGATGCCCCAAAGTCAGCTTATTAGCTGCACATAAAAATATCATCTGTGACAAAAATTTACAAAAGTTAACATTTAATTGAAAAATTAAATTGAAAACTAGCCAGTTTGTCACATATATACCTATCGCACTATATATAATTCTAGCAAATAGTAGCAAGCAGGCTTAAGGGTTTATACCATTTTAAATTAAATTAAATTAATTAAATATTTTGAAAAGCACTTATAGGTGTACTATAGTAAATTGTTATGCACCAATAAACAAAGTCTTCCCACATATAAATCTAATAAATTAAACAAGCACATATGGTGAAACTTATGCTTTCTAAACATGTCAATGGTATTTAAAACTTTCTAGTTCTCTTTTATCTTTAAGCTGCAAATCTGAAGTTTCAATTTGTTACTCAATATTTTAAATTTTATCTATAAGAGAAACTTATTTAATGTTCTATTATGCTTGAGTCTCTTAGAGACACTAAGTATTTAAAACATCGATAATTCATGAAATATTTGATTAAAATGTTATAATTATTATTATTTACATTTAACTTTATATTCTCCAATGTTAAAGAGAATGATGCACCGAGAAAATTATTTTACAGTCCTAAACAACGTTTTATAACTCTCCCAGATTTGAGTTTAGGTAACATTCTTGGTGGGCTGAAATTGTTCATAATACTGAAGATGTAATCAGGGTACACAGTTGTAACTCTAGAAATTCAAAGCAATGTTTCTGATGATTCTAAGTGTCGAGCGTTGGTTCATCTGTAGAACCAAGAGCAGCTGCCAGCCTACGCAGCGTCCCGCCACCCAGTTCCCTGTGCTCAGGTGCAAACGTTTCTAATGCCCAGTTCTGCCCCAAGACTCCAGCTCCTCATCCAGGTTGCCTTATCACTGTTTTTGAATTCAGCTGCTGATTGCTTCTTTCTTTTCTGAATTATATTACATTCTTCTTGTCCAAGAGAATGTGACATGGTATCAGATTCAGTCTGTTTCTGATGCTTGGCCCTAAAGCCATGTTCTTAGGTCATTCCTGTTACAAAAGTCTGATCTAGGGAAGTCGGAGAAGGGATAATAAGTGAATAACTTCTATTTAAAAAAAATAAAATCTATAACCCTAATAGTTCTTGTCTGAAAAATAACACAGGATCATTTACCGTGGAGTAGATAAGGGAGGATGAACAAGTTTTGATGGTTTTCACTTTGGGAAGTATGAGTGTGCAGTTCTCTGATAGCCATGTACTAATATTTTCATAAGGGTATCTGGGGTATTTTGACATTAGAAATTTTGAGTTCTGAGGTATTACTTGATTGCAAATATGTTTTGCAGTGTTCTGAGTTTGTAGTACTGTGTTTGAGACTAGTTGGAAAGGTTAAGTTTGAGCACACGGGATGGGCTAAGGAAGAAGGGCAAAGAGATTGATATGCTCCAAGAGTGTACCACTGGACAACACTAAGGTTTAAAAGGAAGTATCTAGAAAGTTATGAAATGGGCATGGAAGAATTACAGAGACAAGGATAATTCCATGGGATAACTATTGAGCTGGAGGTAAATACCTCTGTGACTAAGAGGTCTACGGGATAAGCACAAGTCTTCACTACAGCAACGCTTTATACAAGCAAGTACCTCAACATACAGGGATGGCCCTGTTAAAATGGGGTATTTTCTTGCAATCAGAGTGGGATCTAGAGCTGTTAGTAGGAGGTGGTGTACATATGTCATCAAATCCAATATTATTCTTTCTGTTCAATAAAATCACAGTAATAACTAAAACTAGAGAATTCTGAATCCTTATTGGATCGTATTGGCAAATTATGACTTAATATCATGTTTTCATCTTTGGCTCATGAAAATTTAAGAATCAGTTTTAAGGGGATGGACTCTGGGCTTGATGCAAACATAATTAAAGTTATAATTCTTTATATTGTTTAATATAATATATAGAATTCTATTCCAGGAAATGATTTACATTTTCTGCTTTCTAAACTTTCTTCTTTTTAATAAACAATAAAAGCAATGCAGCTCATTACATTCAGTCTTTTCCCTGGCTACTAAAACCCTTGGAGACGAGTTCGTTTTCTGTTTCTGTAGGTTTACACAGGCAGTATTCTCCATACAATTTTGTTCTTTTTATTATATGAAATCATAACCCTTTGTTATGATCCTCAGTGTATTAGACATGTGCTTTAATGTGACCCTTTTATGTGTTTAAGTAAAGCTTCTCTAAACAATCTTGTACAAATCTTCCACTGAAATTCCTCTTGGGAAAATACCTAAAAGTGAAATTGCCAGGTCATAGGTAGGTAAACACTTAACTTTAAAAAACAAAAGAAAAAAGACAGAATATTTGCACGAATCTACCATAGCTCCTAGCAGTGTAGCAATGAGAGTCTAGTTCTTATACACTGTCACCAAAATTTCATGTTGCCAATCTTTTAACTTTTAGCTAACCTGTAGTGAATGTGGAGTGGGATCTATTACATCCCCTGCTGACTGATTATGAATAACAGTGCTGCACACATTTCCATACACTTTTGAGGTCTTTGCATATTTCCCTTTGTGAAGTATTTGTTCAGGTCTTTTGTTAACATTTTAGTACCTTAAGTGTCTTGTTATTGATTTCAAGGATTTTATTATATATGCTGAATATAAGCTCTATCCGAGGTTATAAATACATTTAATGTTTTCTCATAGTACCTTAATAGCTTTTGCCCATATTTAAACTACTTAAACTAATTTAGAAAAAATATTTGGACTATAAATATTTATGCATTAATTTGTATATGGCATATGATATTGTTTGCAGCTTTTGTCTCGAATTTATCCTGGTTTGACTCCTCCAACTTTGCACTTTCTCTCATGATTGTTTGCCTTGATTTTATTTCATTTTCTCTGTAAGTTTTAGAATACAATTTTTAAATTGGTATAAAATAGTGTATTGGAATTGCATTATGCCTATAGATCAATTTGAGGACAACTATCTTAAATTCAATTAACAATGATGGTGTTTTGCTTTACTTATTTATTTTTAAATTTTTATCTCCAATGTTTTATAATTTTCAGTGGAAGATTTGTAAATATCATACATCCTTGTGGTTAAGTATCTGATCATTTCCAAAATTGAATTTTTATTTTCCACTTTGGGACTGCAACTATTTAGGAATAAAACATGCTTTTGTATGTTGAACTTGTACCCTATGACACTTTTAACCTATCTGTAAATTCCACTCATTTAAATTTTTTTTTAATGTTTTATTTTATTTTTGACACAGGGAGAGACAGAGCATGAGAGGGGAAGGGCAGAGAGAGAAGGAGACACAGAACCGGAAGCAGGCTCCAGGCTCTGAGTTAGCTGTCAGCACAGAGCCTGACGCGGGGCTCGAACCCACAAACGTGAGTTCTGACCTGAGCCGAAGTCGGAGGCTTAGCCGACTGAGCCACCCAGGTGCCCCAAATTCCACTCATTTAAAATTCCTTGAAACATTTTCTATGGCCCAAGATATTATCTATTTTGTTGACATTTCTACAGGTGTTGGATATAGTGTTTAATAAGTGTTGATTAATAAATTTGATAGTGTTCATTGAATCTTTTACATCCTTAGAGATTTATTGAGTTTTCTTACTCTATTAATCACTGGGACAGTGGTGGCAAATTTCTGTGATTGCAGGGTTTTTTTTTTTCTTCCCTTTTTTAAATGTGATTTTTTTTTGTTTAATTTATTTTTCAACAGAGAGAGAGACAGAGACAGAGACAGAGAGAGAGACAGAGAGAGACAGAACATGAGCAGGGGAGGGGCAGAGAGAGACAGAAACCAGAATCTGAAGCAGGCTCCAGGGTCTGAGCTGTCAGCACAGAGCCCAACACGGGGCTCAAACTCGTGAACCATGAAATCATGACCTGAACCTAAGTCAGCCTCTTAACCAACTGAGCCACCCAGGCACTCCTTTTTAATTCCTTTAATATCATGTGATTTTGTTTCACATGTTTTAAAGCTTTTTCACTAGAGGAACCTATGTTAGGATTCTTATAGCTTTCATAAATTTTTCATTTGCCATTATGAAAGTCCACTTTTTAAATCTTAATTAGTCATCCTAATCTTGACATCTATATGTTCAATATCAACAGTCATTCAAAACTTTTTCATTTTGAATGATTTCATGGTGTATCTTTTCCCACATTTTTACTTTCAGTCTTCTTGTGTCTCCATACTTAAAGTGTAGGCAGTGTTTATATTTTAAAGTAATTATTGAACTATTTGGGTTTTGCTCTTTGTTTAACATTTGCCTCATCTTCTGCCCTTCCTCTCCTCCATTGAGTTTTTAAAATTTACCTTCTGATGTTTGAAAAGATAGACTGATAGAGAGATAGAGAGACACTATTCTATTTTTTTCAAGGCTTTTTAACTGATATATTTTAGGTTGCTTTTAGAGGTTGCGTTAATAGCTGTATGTCTTTGTTTTTAAATCTCAATTTACAGAAAGAGAACAATGTACTACTTTATCTGGACCATTTAACAAAGCTTGAAAAAAACAGTATAAAGAAGTAGAGATCGGGAGAGATAAAACTGTTCTATTTTCAAATTATATAATTATTAATATGGAAAATCATTAGAACATAAAAGTTACAAAATTTAGTGATAAACATCTGATTTATGTTTTTTAAATATTTAAAAAATGTTCTTTATCCATTTTTGAGAGAGAGGGAGACAGAACTTGAATAGGAGAGGGTCAGAGAAAGGGAGACACAGAATCAGAAGCAGGTTCCAGGCTCTAAGCCGTCAGTACAGACCCTGAGGCAAGGCTCAAACCTACCACTTGAATGATCATGGCCTTGAGCCAAAGTTGGACGCTTAACTGACTGAGCTACCCAGACACCCCCCCAAAATCTGGGGTTTTTTTTTTTGGTATTTCTTGTTTGTAAATGAGCATGATGATTTATACATTTTATATATAAGTGTGTGTGTGTATATAATTAACATACATATTATATATTAGATTTGAGATGTGTTCTGCTAGATAGTTAAATTACTACAGAACTTCTGAACCCTATAAGGCCTGATTTTATTTTTAGAGCAGTAATTATTTCCTTTGTAACTTCATTCTTAATGTGTAACATTTACTTATCTTCCTTTCTCCTAAACCATGGTCTTTCTAGAGGCTCAACTAAATTTCTTGGATGTTTTGTGAGTTCTCTCCATTCTGGATGGCCTAGAATTCCAACATTTTTCTGAAATGTCTGACTGTTCATCTCTAAATCTCACAGCAACTGCTCTCTTTTAAGTGCTGTTAAGTCTTGCACTAAATGTGCACAAGGACCAGCAGAGAACCAATAAGGAATGCCATCCCCCAAACTAAGTCAGCTCGGTCCTCTCCAGCATCCTGACCTAAGAATTCTAGCAAGTAAGCAGCCCCAAATGTAATTTTTGCCTTCCCAACTCAGTAAGACCACTGAACTCTGATTAGAGTCTGTTTTACCCTGACAGAGGGTACAGTGAGTATGCATCGTGCTTCATGTTTCCTGTACTCTGATGAGTTCATGGTGAAGGCACATTCCCCACACCCTCCAAATGTATTAATTAAAAAAAAATTATTTCTGTTTTACCTAGTCCATTGAGGGCAGGATCTATGTTTTCATTCCTCAACCATTTTTCTCAATAACTTACAAAAATGTATCATAAGCAATATATTCTGAATATTTCTTAAACATGATCTTAATAAGATCATCCAAAAGGTTCCTAGAAATGAATATATGTACACATTCATTAACATATATACTTAATATAATACTGATAAGATTTCCAGTAATTCCAATATATTTTCCTCTATTTTAACACAAAATATAATTAAAATTTTTTTAATGTTTTTTATTTATTTTTGAGACAGAGAGAGACAGAGCATGAGAGAGGGAGGGGCAGAGAGAGAAGGAGACAGAACCAGAAGCAGGCTCCAGGCTCTGAGCTAGCTGTTAGCACAGAGCCTGACGCGGGGCTCGAACTCACCAATGTGCGATCTGTCCTGAGCCGAAGCCGGAGGCTTAACCGACTGAGCCACCCAGGCGCCCCAACACAAAATATAATTAAAGCATAGAGAAACAAGGAATATTTAGCTAAGGTAAGTTAAAATAATCTTGATCGGTAGAGACCCAAATGATCTAATTAGAGATACAAAATTTATAAGACTAGAAGCTGAGAAAATCAGCAGATCAAAGTATAAGACATTTAAAGATATATTATATTATAAAGAAAATTATTGAGGATCTGATGCAGTAAATTCATATAATAAATACTTTTAATGAAACACACGACATCTATTTTTCTGGACAAGTCCAATTTTAGGGGTTCCTTTCAGTAAAAGGAGCCCTATGTATAATATAGAAATATGGAACACTGAGATGAAAGGCAAAGGCTAAGAAAGAAAACTTTGAAAATACCAAATTTTTTGTATTAGTCAGGTTTCTCCAGAGAAACAGAATGAAGAGAAAAATATATAAAGAATTGGCTCACCTAATTATGGAGGCTGAGAAGTTCCACTATCTGCCTTCTGCAAACATAAAACCCAAGAAAGTTGGTGATATATAAGACTATCAGATAAATTCCAGTCCGAGTCTGAAGGCCTGAAGGAACCAGGAGTTGGAAAGGCAGGAGGACATCTCTGGTCCCGCTCACTCAGAGAGAATTCAACCTATCTCTGAAATTTTGCCTTTTTATTTTCTTCAGGCTCTCAGTGGTTTGGATGATGCTCAGTCACCTTGGGGCGAGCCACTTACTTTTATTCAGCTCACCAATTCTAACACTAACCTCTTCTGGAAACATCCTCACATATACACAAAGAAATAATATTCAACCAAATATCTGGCCATCTTGTAGCCCAGTCAAGTTGACACATAAAATTAATCATCATATTATCTCTGTTTCTTGACATTTTGCTTCAAGATTTATTTTATTTTTCTAATCTTGTTTCTTATCTTCTACAGTCATTCAAATGAATTGTCTATTATTACATCGTAGCCAGTATCCAAGATGCTAGAGATACTGACACTAAGGTAATGAGTTTGATATGGGAAGAGTGACCTAATTATATTTTAACTTATGAATGAATACCCAATAAGCTGTTTGAGCTTTTTCATATTCCCATGTCTAGTGTGAAAGCTAGATATCCACTATGCACCGGTAAGAACACCACCGAGTAACAGATACATTAATTACAACATCCTTAGGATAAAGGGGTGTGTCTCTATCGAGTGCTCTCCCTAGGGCTGTCTCTTCAAGAAGGTCAAACACTCTGAAGCATTTCCCTAACCAGTGACTAACAGGAATTTGATTTTAAGGGAAATTGTGTGCTCTGGGATGAGGTTCTAAAATGATGTCAGGGCCCAAATGAAGTAGATTTCTATTTCCAGAACCAGTTGGGAACTGGAATATTCATTCGTAAGTCCCTAGGGTAATATAATGCTGTGTATTGGATCCACAAAGATGTATTACGGTGAAGTCATAAGGTTAGTACATAAAAGTCAGCCCTGGACATAGCCAAATATTATAGTTGATTGTGAACAGTAGAACTGATTCTAGGATCCATTGGCTAATGGAAATAAAACTCTTAATATCCTGCCAAATTTTAGTCATAAGAAAGTCAATGTTGGGATTTGAATATAATACTTATATTGAAGATGTAAAAAAAGCACATGCATTGGTTGAATCATTTTACAAGATATTTATATCTTTTAAAGTCCCAGATTAGAAAATATAGATTATATGCCATAAATTACATATATATTTAGATTTATACTCTAAAACTGGTTTTTAAAATATAAATTATGGATGTAATATTTATATATACTCAAGTTTAGATTCTAAACATTAAGTTTATCACAAAAATAATCCCTGGGATTTATTGGTATTATTTCATAGTTTTAGACAAAATATATCTATCAGTGGATGCTATCTGTTCAGGGTTGAAAGGGTTTTGCATATAAATCATTTTATGCCTTAAGAATATTCTATTTCCATAAAAATGATTGTTAGAAATATGTTTTAACACATATATTGATATATTTACCCCAAGAGCTAAAGGACTGTATAGGAACAAAACTTTGTACAAAAAAAATCATTAATTTTTTTCAAATGTGTGATTAACAGCTACATCTAATTTATAAATATACATTTACCACAGGGTTTGTTACTTTGAGGAGTTTATAATGTTCATTTGAAAAAACATCATAACTTTTAGTCAATTTAAAATATACAATTTTTCTTCCTATTTTGATCTCTTACAAAATGTTCTCTCAACTTAAGGAACATATGGCTCATTTTTCGTTTCCTACCAACCTGCTGACTAAACAATGAAACATCCAAAAACATTTAAAAATGCATAATCCAAATGCTATAAAAGAACGGTCTCAGTAGAAAGCTAGGTTTGTAGACAGATGCAGAATGGGTTAATTACCCAGAGCGTGAGGAACAGCACACGGAGAGAGCACAGCACGGTGCAGACAACTGAAGGGGAGGCAAACTGAAAGAAAGGATGTATTCCTATGTACAAAATGAAAGAAAACTTCCTGCTCTTACAGTTGCAGGTGTGGTTTCAAGAATGATTTAGATTTACAAATTATATATATACATATATATCTTCTTACCACTTTCATGCTTCAATATGTCATTCTTCAATAAACTGTAATGAAATAGAATCAAGTTAGAAAAATAAACAATGTGGCTTATTCTTAGAATAGTATATTTGTTTTAAATAAACACTGACTAGAAAAACCTTAATAATTTGACTTAAATCTACAGCATAAACTCAACCTCTCATGTTTTTATTCCTTAACTGATGCTGCTTCTCCACTCAATATCAAAAAGTTCAGATGTATCTTAGCTTGTACGCCTAACTTTACAAGGGAGTTATAAGGATATGGTCTTCACCTTCTAATGTAAAACTTATGATGATTCATTACCCCCCAAATTAACTTTTTCCATAGTCATTTATCGTCATCAAGTTTCAATTCTGTGTCAGGTTAGTCGTGTCACGGCAATTGTTGCATCCTCCAGATTGACTTCTCAATGATAAGACATGCATTTTCTCAAGGTCACATTATCCTCCAGATATTTAAAACACTGCCGATCTATGCAGCATGTATTTATATGCATATAAATGGCCTGGCTTATTTTAAAACATTTATAGAGATGTGTGGGGAGAAAATAGTGTTTATACTTAAAAGTGTTTTGTCTGGTGTGGAACGCTGAGCCCCATTTAAATGTCCCAAAGTGACAAGTTCATGTCTGTGGGGCAGGATAATGGTGGAAACCAACCAGGCCTTAAGTGCCCTGGCAGCAAAAAGTTTTTATACTTCAGTGAGGCAGACTGTCTGTGTTAGCCCCAAAGTACAGACCTAATGGTGATCTCTTTTGGCTTCCTTCTTCTCTTGGACACATATCTTCCCTACCTATGCCAAAAAGCAAATTATTTTCTGTTTCATGAATCACCTTGTACCAGAAACTTGGTCTAAAAAAAGAGCAGTGGTTATGAATGCAAATTGTAAACTAAATATGGAACATAAGAGTATCACTTAAGCTAGAGGGAAGGGAATTAATGATGATATAACTAGTTAAAGTCACTGAATAGAGCTCAGCTAATAATGAAGGGAAGAAACATTAACTGGAAGACACCATTACTCTAAAATAATAAAGAGTTGCTATTCTTAAAGCGATGTTTTTCTCTTTTTGTGTGAGACTCATCATTTTATTTGTTTGTTTAAAGTGGTCTACTCAGTTTAATTAATCAAACATACATTAAAAACAAAGACTATATATAGTTTGTTGGGTGGGTGGACTAATTTGGTTCAAGCTGTAATGCTAGTCAGTCGTTTCCTAAGGGAGATACACCCATAACAAGAGAAGCCAAACAGAAATAGGTCATCACTATTTAGTCTGTAATTTACAGTTTGCAAAGCACTGTTCCCAGGCACTGAATTGTGCTCTTCCCAAATTCCAGTGTTGAAGCCCTCACCACAAATATGACTGTATTTGGAAACTGGAACCTAAAGAAGGTAATAAAAGGTGAATGAAGTCATAAGGGATAGAGTCTTAATCTCTAAGGACTGGTATCCTTATAAGAAGCGGAAGGGAACGAGAGGTCTCTCTCTCTCTACACGCGCACACACACACACACACACACACACACACACACACACACGAAAGGACCTGTGCAGACACAGAAAGAAGGTGGCTGGCTGCAAGCTACAATGAGAAGCCTCACCAGATACCAAACCCAGACGGGACCTTGATCTTGGACTTGTAGTGTCCAGAACTCTGAGAAAGTAAATTTCTGTTGTTTAAGTCATTCATTCAAACTTGTAGCAGGCCAGGCTAATACAACTGTCATATTTATTTTTATTTGGCATAATAATAAAACAAAGTGCTTAACCATTATTGTTATATCAGTATTGGAAGTAAGGAAATTAAGTGTCAGAGGGTTTGAGTGATTTGCCTCAAATCATCTAGGTAGTAAGTGATGGATTTATGATTCAAAATCCATTCCTTTTCATATATACAAGCTTTATGTTTTACCAACTGGCCCAGTAAAATGCCACGAGTAGAAAATAGCCACATCTGGGTGGCCCAACAAGCACTTTCGTATGTGAGAGAAAGCATTTTGAAAGAAATTTTTCCTTGACATTAAAGAAAACTAAAAATATCAAAATGCAAACTTGCAATATAGTTAATCTGTCAATACCTTAAAATTTTGGAGGGTAATGAAATGGTGAGAAAGTTATCACCTTGAGGATGATACAGATTTAAACCTTATTTACTTCTATTTGAACCTTCAATATAAAAGGGAAAGCACTGCTTTGTGTCTTTTTGAAGCACTTTGCTAAACATGGCGCACCCATTTTGACCTGCAAAAACGAAACATAAAACAAATTTCTCTATCGTCTTCACACTTTCTGCAAGAGATTTCCATAGATTCATAAATCTAAAAGATGTCTGTATCAGATCCAATGTCATCTTAAGTTTTCTTTTTTGGATACTTCTTCATTCTACATTTCCCCACACTTGGCGACTTACTAGGGGAACACTGTAGTTTTAAAATTCATGTTGGCAACATTTATATCTAATTAACCTCCATATGCTGGAATTACTCCCAACAAATTATATGGATATGTATCTTTATACAGAATGCAATTTCTCATGACTACACCCCCATGAGTCCTATTTTTGAAGAAATCACTCAGTATAAGTAGCAGTTAGGATAGACACTGTTTAAAGAGCACACTTCAGTTACCATAGCAACTATAACTTCACTAGGCTCAATCCAGAGTTTATATGGAAGCAATATAATTCTGACATTGATTTTTTTTCCAGTTTGATTTTCTTTAAAAATAAAGAAAACTGCTAAAGAACAAATTAATGAGAAAATATAACTCTTCTTTTTATTAGCCTGTTGTGGCCTGAGCCAAAAAATTAGAAGTTATCTTACATGCCACACCAGCAAAATGAGTGGTATCTAATGTTGATGGCTAGCCCATCTCTAATGGTACAAACCCTGTACTGCTTATATTTTGAAACTGTATTTTTAATGTAAGTTAATTTCAATTGTAATACAGAAAAAATATTAATCATGCCATAAGGAAATTATCCATTTGTCCCATACATAATCTCTTATGTCTTAAAATGATACATAAAACAATACTGAAGGCAAATAAATTAATTCTTAAAACACTATTTTCAGTGTTATGTTTCAAAATATCTGATGGTTAGTAAGATCCAGCTTTATTTGGAAGTATGTATTTGACAATTTCCAACAAACCAATAATACAGATTAATGAATTGAAATAAAATGTTTATGGGTAATTTCTGAGACTAAAGACTTCTGTTTTTGGAGGAGGTGGATAATTAAAAGTAAGTGAATAGTAATATAAATATTTTGAGCAATTCTGAAGAAATGTTTAATGTTAAGGTGCATTTGTAACACAAGGTACAAAAATTCTAAACAGGATTTTTTAGTATCAACTGTGTTTGAGTAGAAAGAAAACAATTTAGAAGATGTTTCAGTTTTTTGCATACAATATTTTATTAGGTTTTTAAGTAATAGTTTTTCTTATTGGAATTACAATTAGATAAATTCATATAGCTTTTGATCAGAATTGTGAAAAATGCATCCACCCATTTCACATTCAGAAATCCTGGTAATCACATGCAAGTTCATGCAGTTAATCTGTGATAAATACTTTGGCATATGTTAGAAATTCTAAGAGAATAATTTATATCAGGCACAACATCTGTTTAAAAAAGAAGACTTGCTAATCAAATTCCATTTACTCTTTCTGTGCTCATTTTTCAGGATGGCGAGGAGATGAACACCAGGCTACTGCACAGGTGTGCCATCTGCAATACAAAATGACATCTTGGCCAAAACTCATACACACAACTTTGATTTTATTCCCAGAAATGTTCTGGCACACAACCATAAATGGCAGGTGGGTTTAACTTATGTGTGCATTTGAAGAGAAAAGGTCTTTGTTCAGTACTATTAGAGTATTAGCTGTGAATGTCCATTAGACTTCCTTATTAAAAAGCAGGTTAACTCTACCCTGCTATACTCCGATAGCCCCCAACGCATATTTCTGTACAAAGTATATGCACTGAAATAATCGTTGGCTTCTCTACCACTTGCAAGCTTCCTGAGGACAGTAACTCATAAAATATTTAAAACCCGTCACAGTCTTCAGCATAGAATACACACTCCATTTGCATGCAAGCATGGGACAGCAATATCTCACTAAGCGGAGACGTAGTTATTCATTTCCTACATCACATGTATTTACTCTTCAAGCACATACTATGCTTGACATAATTCCAAGGCATTCTACATTTTCTTTTAACTTCTATTTCCTGTAGCCCTTTATTTTTTTTAAATTTTTTTAATGTTTATTTATGTTTTGAAAGAGAAGGAGAGAAATGGAGCATGAGTAGGGGAGGGACAGAGAGGAGGCGACACAGAATCTGAGGCAGGCTCCAAGCTATCAGCACAGAACCCGACACAGGGCTCTAACCCATGAACCATGAGATCATGACCGAAGTCAGACGCTTAACCTACTGAGCCACCCCTGTGCCCTTACTTCCTGTAGCTTTCTAAAATCAAACACAAGGAATCTTAAACTATCCCTTATGGGAAAATGGTATGAAGAAAAGGCAGACAGAATTTAGATCTCACAGACTCAATATTTCAAAATATTTGTTTGATTTTAGAAGAAAGAAATAAAAAAAATACTTGCATATCTTGAAGGAAAAGATATTCAGTGAGTCAACATACTCATTGCTTTACAAAAACAAGGAGGGGGGCAGACCTGGAATGTACACCCAATAAATGAAGAACTCATGGGGCAAAGATTTTTAAATTGCTTCAGAATTGCCTAAGGACATGTAAAGAAGATATAAATTGCACTGCTCTGTAATATCATATAATTGTTAGAGGGTTTTTTTTTTGTGTTGTTTTCCCTATGAAGCTGTTGACATGTAAATATGCTGATTTTTTTTAGAAAGGCATTTAATATTAGCAGATGCTAGGAATCATGAGAAAAAGTTTTTCATAATAAGTTATTCTTTGAAGTATTTACTTACTTACTTAAGTAGCTTTTAAAAATTAATTAGGGAAACATCAAAGTCATAAAAAACAAAATAAAACAAAACCAAGGAATGAGAAAATTCCAGAGTCAAGAACAGCCTAAGGAAACAGGACAAGTAAATGTAATATGGTAATCTTGATGGGATTTAGGAAAAGCAAGAGGACAAAATACCTGTATTTTGTACTGTATTTTTTACAGTAGGTAAAAAATGAGAAAATCAAAATGAACTGTGAACTGTAGTAAAAAAAAGTATTAAATTTGGCTCATTAATTATAAAAAATAAACCATATTCATGTAAAATGTTAATAATAGTAGAAACTGGACCTATAGTAAATTGAAACATTTTGTGCTGTCTTCTCAAGTTTTATAAATATAATACTGTTTTTAAAAGTGAAGTTTAATAAATTTGAATGAAAACATGTAGATCAGGGCACACATTTTCCCTTTCTCCTTGAGCTTCAATATAACTCCACCTAGTATTGGCCATTTCCTTAACTAATTCCACTGGAAGGTCCCAATATTATGTATATTTGTTTCTTGATTATGTTGTAAATGTCTCCCTTTTCTCTGAATTTGTTATGAGAATTCTTCTGATACACAATCCTTAATCTGCAAAAATACTACATTATTCTATAATTATAAGTCATCAACCCCCTCCAAAGATAAAACTTCTGTAAATAATAATTGGATAAAGAAGTCTTAGAAACCACTAATGGAAATGAAATACAAAAAGTGTCCATAATAATAAGGAGCATAGTTACCAAACCTATACACATAAATGCTTAAAAATTTTATTAAAAGAAAGAATACTATTTTAATTCAACTTGTATAATTAAAGATGATCTCTTGATGTTAAAAAGAGCTTAAAAGAAAAATACGAGCAAATATGATAATCTGTGATTCTATGGTAATATTGGATTAGTACTTATCAGAAAATAAGTTATAAATTCCATATGGGAGAATAACTTTACAGAACAATGTATTTTAAAAGTAGCAGCAGCACTTAAGAGAGATGTTCTGAAATTAAGGAGGGACCAGTTAGTGTGATTCTGTGTTATACTGAATGACAGTTTGCTTATTTTTCTTCCAAATTAGTAAAATGCAGAAAAAGTGACAAGGGAGGGTCAGGATTAAAGCAAGGGGAAAATGATAATCCTCACCCATGAAATGTATTCAGGATAAGGTAGTAAGTATGAATGTCGGTAAGTGTGTGCAATAAGAAACTATACAAAGTTGATAAAATCAATACATTAACAATTTCAGTGGGGTAAATGATTCTTGGTGAAAGTGGACTATACAGAAAGATGGTAATTAAAAAGGGATTACTAAAAATATGTATTTGAATTTGAAAATGCCCAGATTTCTAACTTAGGAGAATAAAAAAATGCTTCAGCATTAATTAGTAAGGTCAATACAGTGAGCAGCTCTGGAGCAAGAGCTTCCCAGTACATAGTTGAATATGAAAATATACAAGTGACTAGTTAAGTTTGGGATGAAGACATATTTTTATTGGTAATTATTCTTGGCAGAGTTGTTTTAGGTAAGACTGCAAATCCCCTGGGAGATTACATTCTTTGAAAACTAAGGACAAAAAAACCCGCGAGTGTAGACATAATAAGTGCCTGAAGAGCAGTAGCCAACAACGTAGGAGAAGAGATGTTCTGAAAAGTGGGAGAAAAACTAGAATTAGGCAGTATCAACAAAGATTACCAAGTAACGTATGTCCAAAAAAAAATGGAAGGATACAAGAGTATCTTGTGCAAAAAACAAACAAACAAAACGCCAAACCAAAGGGAAAATAATAAGACATGGCCACGATTTTTGCCTGTGGAGGAAACTTGTTTTGGTAGCAGGACTGGGCACCAGCTACAATTCCTCCAGGTTCTGCTCTATGTATTGCTGTGTGGAGATGAAAAGCAGAGTGTGAAGACATAAAGATAAATGGCCATTCAGCTGAATGAAGCTTAAAGGCAGGAGATCCTAAAATTTCTTGAGTCAGAGAAGTTTCATGAAGAAGGTAATGTCTGTGATAAACCTTGGAAGGAGAACATATATCTATCTGGCAAAAAAGACTGAAAGACAGTATTCCAGATGGAAACAACATGTGTAAATTATAAGTTTGTGACAGGAAAAGCAGAAGGTCCTCTGTACGGCACCTGTGTAGTAGATACTTAATGTACTTGTCAAAATCCCTAACACCGTACATCATAAAGAGTGAACTTCAATTCAAGCAAAAACGAACCAACCAATCAACCATTCAGGATGTTGGAGAATCTTGGGCTAGAATGGAATGCAGACAACTAAAAGAATCTGGGTTATAAATATATGATATAACCTCATTAAAAGGATTGAGCAGAAAGAGAGAGAGACAGAGACAGAGAGAGAGGACCTAAGTAACTGTGGATGACAGTGTTCTGACTGGAAACTATAAGACAATTACAAATTGCACTAGAGTCTGTAAATTAGAGTCACAAGGGGAAAATCCTGAAAGAACTTTTAGAGTTGAACATAAAAGGTAAATTAATGTTAGCTATTTGAAGCTACATTTCCTGCAGACAGAGAAAAAAGTTACAAATAAGCAAAGAGAGACTAGAATAAAACACTGGACTAGAGTTAGCAACATCAATCTGAACTCTTGTTTGATAGGTAGAAAGGCAGGGGAAAGGATGGAAAGAGAGACAAATAAATAGATAATGATAGATATGTGGACATACATGGGCTAAGCTACAAACACACATTTCCTGTTACTGGGGTTGCTGATTGGGTCTAGAAGCGGTAACATCCCAAGAGATCTTCATTTCTAAGTCCTATTTTCCAATAAATAGAACTATTCCTTCTTAGGGGAAATTACTGATTATGGTACAGGGCAGGAAGGTACAAGATGAGCCTTGTTGTATCAGAGAACAGGGAAGTGTTCAAAAGGAAGAACACATGTCAAAGGGATGCAGGAATTAATGTGGAAAAGCTCCTGATGGGTAGATTTAGAACAAGTTGATCAAAATAAATGATGTAGTATTGGACTTAACCAAAAATATAAAATAAGTAAACAAGAACACACTGATATAAATGACTAAAAACAAACAAATGTGTGAGAGACAAAGTTTCCTTAAAGAATTCCATATAATATGTAGATACTGCCCTCTTCAGGAGGTGGATTTTAATCCTCCTACCCATCTCTGAGTATGGAATGGTCTGAGCACTAAAAGGGAAAAGATAGAAACTTCAGAATGGATAGACCTGGCAAACATTGGTCAATTAAGTGATCAAGTTCAACGCCATCAGTGAGAAGTCCTGTTGATATCATGTGCCCCTTTCTATCACTGATGCATCCCTTCATGTGACAGGATGAAAAAGGCATTGCACCTGTGTATTCTGCCTAAAATCCAATCACCCAAGACTAAATACGGAGAAGACATGATATACACCCCAGCTGAGGAGCACTTATCAAAAAACCTTACTGTTTCCCTTCAAAACTGTCAATGTCATAAAAGGCAAGGAAAGACTGATAGGCTATCATATTCCAGGGAGACTATGGAGACACAGATGGCTAAATGCAATGTGGTAACCTTAACTGGATCCTGGAGCAGAAAATGCATATAGTGAAAAAACTGATGATATGAAAACAAAACCTAAGTACAGTTAAAAGTAAGATGCTAGTGTTAATCTCTCAGTTTGACACATGTACCATAGTTAGGCATTACTATTAGGAGAAACTAGGTCAAAGGTATATGGAAACTCGGTTGTATTTTGGGAAGGTTTCTATGAATTAGAAAGTATTGCAAGATAAAAATTTTAAACATAGGAGGGTAATCCTCACATCTCTTCATAAGTCATTTTCCATGCATTTCATATCTTGCCTATTATAAAGATATAGGTACACATAAGGGAACACAAGATTTTTAAAAGAGTTTATTTTTGAAATAAACAAATAATTTTGGTACTAACATACTATATCAAATTTGCTTTTACATTCCATGTGGCTTGTTTGTCACAGGTATTGTAGTTATCATTCTTATCTTTTCTAAGTATATGCTTAACTATATGTGGATGAGCTTACTCAGCTGCTAATGTTTGATTTGGGTTCATGTCACCTCTAACCAGAAATTCGGCTATGATCTAGATTTTTTTGAACCCCATCACATTTTTTAGTAGTCCAGAATGCTTCAGAACCTTCTGATTCTTACCCTTAAGATTCTTGCTTTGTTCATTTTAGCCACTCTGACTGGTGTGAGGTGGAGGACTATTGAATGCTGAACGTGAACTGAGGGTTGGGGGGGAAGGGGGCGGGGGGAAAAGAGGTGGTGGGGATGATGGAGGGCACTTGAGGGGAAGAGCACTGGGTGTTGTATGGAAACCAATTTGACAATAAAATATTATGGGGAAAAAAAGATTCTTGATATATTTTTGAAGGAAGTGTGGAAAATGCTCCTTAATTCTTCAGCCAAAATACCCCAATCCCAAAGCATGCCTTTTGTGTGTACTTTATTGACCTCAGATAAAGGGACTTAACCACAGAGCACATAAGGGCTTTAGCCACGTAGAAAGAAGGCAGAAATTGCGTACAATGTTCCACGGCAGTAAAAGGTGGTCTGAAAAGGAAAATAAGTATCTGCAGACGCGGAACACACAGAAATGCGGATTAACAGCCTCCCCAAGAGAATTCTTCACGGAGACAGTGAACAGGCTGTGACTGTGCTGCCAGCCTCACTTTTGAATCTGTTCCATCAGAGTTCAAGTTCCTCAGACAGCACATAAAAGTCTGGTCAGCAACTAGCAAGAGAGTACAACTGTACTGAAAATCTTTGCGGGTTTTTTAATGTACTTTAAAGAGTTTCAGCAACTACTTGAATTCACTTTTAATATTCATAACCCAACAAATCAACATCCATATGTTCTCTGAAGTCCATAGTGTTGCAAATGGAATTTCTATGATGATTTAAAACTTCATTTTGTTTAGTTTTCTCAAGCATGGTCGCTCTATCTTTCTAAAAAGAAATCACCATCACCATTTATCTTTTCTGTTGATAAAGTGTTTCTAGATGGATGACTGTTGTACTTTCCATCATAGCTATGTACTTAAAAAGAGCTTTCATCAATAAGTCTGAGTCACACTGGCCGATTGGCTACCTACCCATAGCAAAGCCAAAGTTTCTTTAGATTCCCAATGAAGAATGGACTCTTCTATATTCTATTTCTTAAAAATTGTTATCTATATGCACATCTTTTCTCATTTTTTTATTTTTTTTATGTATTTTATTTATTTTGGAGACACAGAGAGAGGCAGTGTAAGCATGGGAGGGTCAGAGAGAGAGGGAGATACAGAATCTGAAGCAGGCTCCAGGCTCTGAGCTAGCTGTCAGCACAGAGCCCAATGCGGGGCTCAAACCCACAAACGGTGAGGTCATGACCTGAGCCGAAGCCAGCTGCTTAACCGACTGAGCCACCCAGGTGCCCCACATTTTTTCTCTTAAGCATAATAGAACATTTATAAAAGAACTGTGAAAAAAACATGAACTTTTATTGTCTTGTACCCTCTGAGGTATAAAGAGATGTGATTTTAAGACAGATTTCAAAAATTTAGAATGATCCTTCCTCATGAAATAAACAGGAAAAAAATCAGTCTGGTAGACTGTCATTTATTTTGACTATATATATAGTTCTGAGTTCCATCAAAGCATTAAATAATTAGCAATTAAAATAACTACATTAATTGAGAAAAAACACAGCAATTAATGACTCTTCCTATGGATGTTCTTGCTATTTAGATCAGGATGAACCTCTGAATCAGATATTTTAATTGTGGAAGAATTACCATACTTCCTAAAATGTTACTCAGTGTGTTTCTTAAATAACTTAATATGTTTAAATGTTTGTTCTGCATTTCAGAAACTTCAGATAGAAATTTAGAGCAGAAATATCCAAACCAACCATTTTATTATGAAAGTGATTCCAAAACATCCTTTCATAGCTATATAATCTGGAAACTCTTACATGTATACCCTGGGAGAATAGTACATTTAAAAAATGAACTATGGTTTCTCGAATATTCTAACTGGAAAAAAAAAGCCAGCCCTAAAATTCCCATAGAGTATGAAGCTATTTGTACAATGAGTAAATAGAAGCAACACTAAATAAAGTATTACTTACTAGATTCTCAAATCAATACAATTATTATAAAGAAAAGAAACCAGAAGGGAAATGAAAGCAAAACTGAACTCTTGGGACTTCATCAAGATAAGGAGCTTCTGCACTGCAAAGAAAACAATCAAAAAAACTAATGGGCAACCGGCAGGATGGGAAAAGATGATTGCAGATGACATATCCCACAAAGGGCTAGTATCGAAAATATACAAGGAACTCACCAAACTTCACACCCACAGAACAAATAACCCAGTGAAGAAATGGGCAGAAGACATCAATAGACACTTCTCCAAAGAGGACATCCAGATGGCCTACAGGCACATGAAACGATGCTCAGCATCACTCATCATCAGGGAAACACAAATCAAGACCACACCGAGATGCCACCTCACGCCAGTCAGAGTGGCTAAAATGAACAAATCAGGAGACTATGGATGCTGGCGAGGGTGTGGAGAGACGGGCACCCTCTTGCACTGTTGGTGGGAATGTAGACTGGTGCAGCCACTCTGGAAAACAGTGTGGAGGTTCCTCAGAAAACTATCCATAGAACTCCCTTGTGACTCAGCAATAGCATTGCTGGGGATTTACCCAGGAGATGCGGAGATGCTGATGCATGGGAGCACATGTACCCCAATGTTCATGGCAGCAATGTCAACAATGGCCAGAACATGGAAAAATCCTAAATGTCCATCACCTGATGAGTGGATCAAGAAGATGTGGTATATATACACAATGGAGTAATGCATGGCAATGAGAAAGAATGAAATATGGCCATTTGTAGGAGGGTGGATGGACCTTGAGGGTGTCATGCTAAGCGAAATAAGTCGGGCAAAGAAGGACAGATGCCATATGTTTGCACTCATAGGTCTAGCAGGAGAGCAGGAGAAGCCTAGTGGAGGACCAGGGGGAGGGGAAGAGGGAAGAAGAGTTGGGGAGAGAGAGGGATGCAAAACTTGAGAGACTATTGAATGCTGAGGATGAACTGAGATTTGAGGGAGAAGGGGGAGGGGGGAAGGGAGGTGGTGCTGATGGTGGAGAGCACTTATGGGGAAGAGCACTGGGTGTTGTATGGAAACCAATTTGACAATAAACTATTTAAAAAAAAAAAGAAAAGAAAACAATAAACAAAATTCACATCAGTGGTTTTCTGTGTGGGATGTACCAGGGACAGTGACAACAAGGAACATGGAAGAAATACAGAGACCACCTCAGTGTTACTAATAATAGTGTCGGTTTGGTTTTGTGTTCCGTGAGTGTTCAGTTCTCTGTAACACTTTGTGGCTTAGATATTTATCCCACATTTCTTACTGTGTATTTCAAATATTTGTCAAAAAAGGTATTTTTACAAAGCCCTTACTGACTGGGTTTTTTATTCTAAATACTGAGCTATTAAACCAAAGGGCACATGACCTGCAAATCATACACACATGCTTCATATGATCTCCAAGGTTAAAAAAAATCCCACCAACTTTTCTACTTCGGTAGAATACAGTACTCAAGAGTGTGTTTGTTCCCTCAGAGGAGAGGGGCTTCTTCTTGTGAATACCACTGTTACTTTCATTGATACTAATGCTGTCATCTACCTATCCTGGAACCAAGTTCTAACTTATTCTAACATCCCTTTGGGAAAAAAATAGAGCTGTGTAAGTTGTAATGGCTTAGGCATGCCAAACACCCAGGACTGGCTACCTTTCTCAATTCCCATTGGAACGTTCTCCCAACAGTCATTTAATTTCAGAGGACTGCTATTTATTAATTTTCTATTCCACATCACACTATTCCTATTCTCCCATTAGCAGTATTCCTGCCACATTAGATCTGAGTCCATTTGGGCAGTAAAAATGAATATGTATAAGGGGAAATATTCCTAAAATGATCTATTAACTAATTAAATTAAAAAAGAATTATAATGTGAAGTAGATCATATGGTCAACATTAGTATAAAATATTAAATAAGAAACATAATGGACAACCTTAAACTTGATACTGTACTTCTGTATTGCCATTTGTTGCTTGTTCCACATTTCAAGTGAGGTGTTAGGTATTCATATACGAGGAATTTAATTATCATATCATTGATCACAGTATAGCTGAAATTAACTATACTTATCTCTTTAGTAGCTACGTGTAGCAAAGCCTGAATTAATTTCACATATGTGAGATATCAGATATAGATAAAGTGAGATGACAATACCAATTTTTTCTTGCAGGATTTTTGAAGCTTTATTTGTCTATTTTGCCTTTAAACATATAAAAGACCACTTTAGTTACCTAGCAGCTGTCATTATGTAAGAGACACTATTCATCTAACCTTGTATTTCAAAATATTTAACAAGGATCAAAAGGACCTGAAAAGATTGGAGGCCTCAAATATGTGAAATAAGTCTTTATAAAAAATGTTATGCTGGGGTATTATAAAGATTAAATAAATCCAGAAATGTCACTAAATCCAAAAACTTCAAATCATTACAATTCCCTGTCATTCATTAAGTAAGACAGAATTAATATTCTTCATTAGCGTGATGATCTTGATCACTAGATTTCATGCAGGAATACAAATGTTTTTTTATTTTTTATATTTGTTTATTTTTCTATAACCAATTCCTATAATTCCTGTGCAATTAAGCTCAGGTGGGGTTTTCCAGAACACTAAGTATCTGGCTTTTTAAAGCATGATATCTGGATGCAGTAATTAAAGAAAAATATATAAAAGTGAGGCGTACAGCCAGAGTGGTTCTGAATATCAGGGGCTTTAGATGGATACATTATAGATATGGTCATCTGTTAAAAACACAAACAACACCAAGGATATCTTTAAAAAGCTTTATTTTTCTTGCATACTATGAAATTGCATAGTAAGAAGTTATTGGCATTGATTCAGTTAGTTAAAAATGTTAGCAAGGACTTTAGCTATTAATATAGTCTATGCTATCTATAGGCATATTGGCTTTTTCTTTGCGATTGTTGTCTTTGGAATCAAGATGGCTGCCGCAACTCTACCCATTGTATTCCTACAATCAAGCAGAAATGTAGAAGGGTCACTGCAACACTCCCATTTCATCAGAAAATTTAAAACTTTCCCATAAATTCCAAGTAGAATTATGATTATATCTCACTCACCAAAGCTGTCACAGAGCTCACATTGCTGAATGGCTGTCCCCAAATGAATATGTATCAAGGTACACACACCCAAATATAATTTATGACCTATTTTCAGCTAAAGACTACTGTAGGTGATAGAGTTTGCATAGGTATATCATAATGATTGTCAGAAACTCAAGAAAGGTGAGAGAGAATAAAATCTAGAACTAAAAATGAGAAATATTAATTGGACACCAGAATGGTTGCTTTTGTTTGGTTTTGTTTTGTTTTGATGGCAATGATAACTGGCTAAGAAAATCAGCATAGAAATTAAAACTACAAGATAGGGATGATAGTTAATAGCTCTTAATAATGTAAATGATATGGGGGATTGAGAGAAGTAAATACTAAAACATATCTCTAAAGTTTGAGATTCATTGATTCAGAGCTTTTTTTTCAAATAGTTTATTGTCAAATTGGTTTCCATACAATACCCAGTGCTCTTCCCCACAAGTGCCCTCCTCCAACACCACCACCTCTTTTCCCCCCTCCCCCTTCCCCTTCAACCCTCAGTTCCTTTTCA
>NC_043704.1:25010777-25082929 GCF_006229205.1 Suricata suricatta
TTAAGGGCAGCTTTACCCAGATATGTACTCACTAGAGATTAAAAGACTGTTTACTTAAAGAGATGGTATTTTAGCTAAAACAAAATAAATACTTGAAGGTTTCAAGAGTAATGTTAAAAATGAGTTGTATATGCACACCACAATTTATTTACCAATTTATCCATTAAAAGACACTGGTTATTTCCATATTTTGGCTATTATGAATAATACTGCAATGAACACTAGAATGCAGGTATGTCTTTGAGACTCTGACTATAAAGCTTTTGGTTATAAACGCAGAAGTGAAATTTTGTATCATATTGTGGTTCTTTTTTTAGGTTTTTTTTTTTAGGAACCTCCATACTGGTTTCCATAGTGGCTACACCCTTTTACATTCCCATCAACAGCACACAGGAGTTCCAGTTTCTTGGACATCTTGGCAAATACTTATGCTTTGATTTTTATTCTGTTTATATTAAATACGTGAAAACACTATTTGAATAAACAAAGAAAACTATGACGAAAAAAGGAATGTTAAAAAGAATTTGTCAATTGACAGAGATGCCAAGAAAATGAGGTACTTAATGGCGTACTTAACAACTATATGTGAACCTAGGAGCTCAGTGATGTTCCTCTAAAAAGCATTTATGATTTGGTGCAGAGGGAACAGAGTAGAAGGCACAGTATATTGAGTATTCTGTGGAGAGTAGGGACACTGAGGAAGCAAATACAGAGTTTTCTTTTGGAAAACCTGTTGCTGAAGAAAAAGGAAAAAATAAAGATATAAATGAGTATGAAAACTAATATTAGCTTTATTTTAGGTGCAAGTGAATATTACCTTATATATATGTGCACACACATATGTGTAAGTTTATATTCTCAGTTTCTTTCCTCTTTATCAAATTTAAACTCTCAAAGAACCAAAGAAATATCTATTTATATCTATTTATAAAAGGTTGAAATCAGCTGTATTTAACAAAATTGCACACACTGCAGAAACACTGTTTAAAGTAACTAAATCTGGCAGTATTTCTGTGGACAGTGTAATATCACATCAGCACGCAAGGTAAATAATTAGTGATTCCACAAAGTCCTAAGCGATGACACTATCAAATGGTATTAATTATAAATGGTATGAAGCAGAGCCTGGGTTTGGCTAAACTGGACACCCACACCCTACAGTCCCCCGGGAGTTTGGAGTTAGCCTATATACACGCATTATTACATTTACTATACACAATCCATAAAAATTACATAGTTGAAGTTTATTGTTTGTTTTTAAAATTCTGGTAGTGTGACTCGGGTTATTTTTTTGAAAGCCTGAAACAAGGTGTGTCTGTGGGTGTGGGTGTGTCTATGTGTGTGTTTCTGGGTGTGCCTGTATGTGGGAAAGGACATGGACAGTAGTGCATAAGTTGGCGCCACATGGACCAAGGCCATGTGGCACATGCTTTTTTGGTAGCTATATGTGACAGGTAAGAGCTGAATATATGACTTCCAGTGTACTCTAACAGAGTTGTGCAAAACTACTGAATGACAATGAAGTGCAGAAGTTATCGAATAAATTTAAAAAACTAATTTTAAAATAGTTCTTACTTTCATTAATTTGTCACTTCTAGGAATATGTTACCTGCAGTATGTGAAGTTTCTGTCGGATTTCGCCCCCTAGACTCCATTAACTTAATCAAATCATTGTAAGTTGGTGCTTGCCAAACTCATTATCATGTATTATGTAGTTGTCTTTTAAATTCATTAGACAGAGACCTTCCATTTAAAGCACATTAGTTCCTCCACTATTCAGAAACCTTTAGCCAGAGGTGAAAATTTATAAGGTCTAATGCAGTATCCAAAAAGAAAGACATTTGATTTGGGATTATGTATTGAAGTAATAGCTGAAGCAGTATTACCTATGAACTTAATGAAATTTTTCCTTCAGAGTCCCTCACTTACTCCTGTGTCTAATTTTAGGTTTTAAATTTCCATTATTTAATTAATATAAAGCAGCATTTCTCAACGGAGCACTACTAGCAATTTTGGGTGGAGAAGCCCATGTTGCAGGGGGCGGGGGCCTGTTCTGTGCATTGTAGGTTACCCAGCAAAATCCATGTCCTCTACCCACTAATTCCAATAACTATGACAATAAAAAAAATATCCAGATAGCTCCAAAATCCCCAGCCAAGGGAACTGGGAATGGTCCCCATTTGAGAATTGCATGCTTAAGGACGCCTCTCCTCTCAAATTGTATGTATAAGCTTCAACCACACAAAATCCCATCTGGCTTGGACAGTAGCTATCAAAAGAAGCATCAAAGAAGGCATAATATTCTGGTGCAACTGCTCTGGAAAACAGTGTGGAAGTTCCTCAGAAACTGAACAATAGAACTCCTCTATGACCCAGCAATAGCACTGCTAGAATTGACCCAAAGGATAGAAATGCTGATGCACAGGGGCACATGTACCCCAATGTTCATAGCAACACTTTCAACAATAGCCAAATCATGGAAAGGGCCTAAATGTCCATCACCTGATGAGTGAATCAAGAAGATGTGGTTTATATATACAATGAAGTACTACATGGCAATGAGAAAGAATGAAATATGGCCATTTGTAGCAACGTGGATGGACCTTGAGGGTGTCATGCTAAGTGAAATAAGTCAGGCAGAGAAGGACAGATACCATATGTTTTCACTCATAACTTTAACAGGAGAAACTTAACAGAGAACTATGAGGGAGGCGAAGGGGGGAAAACAGTTGGGGAGAGGGAGGGAGGTAAATCATGAGAGACTCTTGAATACTGAGAACAAACTGAGAGCTGACGGGGGAGGGGGACAGAGAAAGGGGGTGATGGGCATGGAGGACGGCACTTGTGGGGATGAGCACAGGATGTTACACAGAAACTAATTTGACAATAAAGTATAAAAGAAAAAAAAGAGGGCATAATACTATTTTGGTTATAACTCAGATATTATGTGTGATTGCATTTTTAAAATTCATACATTTTTGTAACTTTTAACTAGTGAAATATCTTAGAAGACCTCTGAGTGGTCTCGTCTAACTTGTAAGTGACAAGCTTGATAACTCGTCACTAATGCAGCCTGAAATAAACTCCATTTAGCCATACAGTATCCATTACACAGAAAACATCATTAAAACGACTGTGGCCTGAACTAAAATGGCTGCATACACCCTTTATGTGTTAGGTGCAATGAAGAGTAAAGCACTTCTATAACTGATGAAGTTAAATGTAAAACACTAGTCTTTTTGTGTTATGTAATAAATTCTTTCTTCCACAAACTGAAAACTTGATAAAGAAATGGAAATCCTTGAACCTATTAGTACATTGTTATCAATGCATTCAAAACAGCATAAGAAGGTTATTTTTCCCTTCTTGGAGAATTCATGAACACCTAGAGTTCATAAAACGACAGTATATATGTAAATGCTACTTCTAAGAAAAATTTTATTCATAAAAAGGTCTTTCTATACATAAGGACTCCTGGAATTTAAAAAATTTAATGTTTGCAGTATTTTTTTCTTTCTAAAAATATGGCCACTTGGCAATAGGATAAGTGGCATGAAGTAAAAATGCAAACCATGGAAGGATAAAATAGCTAACTTATTTGCTTCTGAAATCACTGAAACATCAACGTCAACTTAAGTCAGAGCTCCTAATTTTTGTTAATGTCTCTAAAAATAGTCAATAAAGTATCATTGTTAAACAGGTGTATGAATTTAAATAAATAATATAACTGTGTAACAGCAACTATAAATAAATATATCTGGTAAATATATATATATTTCTGGTAAAATATATTTATTTCTTTTATAGTTTCTGATTTATCTTTCAATATTACCTAAATCTATAAGTCTTCCTAAATATCTACTTTTGGGGTAATACATTGAATTTAATATCATTGGTTAAGAAAGGAAACGTCATCGCAAAATCTGATCAATACTATTATATTAATTAACTAATATCATCAGGTAGAGTGAAACTATTCCCAAATATCTGTAAATAAATACATTTCGTGATGTCAAATAAGATATTAAAAGTAGCCATTAGCAATACTCAAAGGAGAAAAAAAAGTGTTTTTCACCACAGAAGAGACACTAAGTAGGAACAATGCAATTCGGAAAAAGGTTGTGTGTGTGTGTGTGTGTGTGTGTGTGTCTGTGTGTGTGTCTGTGTGTGTGTGTCTTTGTCTCTGTTGTGAGAGAGAAACAGAGACACAGAGTAGGACTGAGATAGAGACAGGAAAAGACAGGGAAAACCAGAAAGAGACACGAAGAAGAAAAAAGCATTGGGTTTCATGGATGAAACATAAAACTAACCCCTCTAGAATCCTGGAAACGCTATGACATCCTAGGGAAAAGTGTTTAAGTAGTCAGGAGTACTTTTCTAAGAGAAGGAATTATCTGGGTTTTATTTCCTAGTTTCCTGAAATATAAAGAGTTAATGGTATAGAGGTGTAAATACAGCTTGTAATTAACTACTTTGGTAAAATTAGCTTTCTGGGACATAGTGTTCAGTGAAATGGAGAGAAAAAAATTCGACCTAATTGTTGTCACCCACCAGGGCTTAACTAGTACACAACTGACTAATTGGTACATCTCTGAACCTGATGTAACTTTGCTCCAAATAATCTAGATAACGATTCCTTTAACCTTACTTCCACATGGTCTGCAACACCGCAAAGATAAAAACCATTCATTTTCAGCCATACTGAATACAGGCTCATCCTTGCTGGTTACGTATGTTCAAGCCTGAGTGCTTTCCCTGAGATCTCATGTCTCTTTTCATCTTTCCAATAAGCTAGTAAAGTAGGAACTGTTATTATATGCACTGTATTGATTAGAAAACTTCACAGATTCAAGAGATTGATTTACGAAAGTTCAAAATACTAGTATAGGAAAGGCAGAGTTTTTCAAGTGTGGAGTACTTGCCAGCCCTGTGGTACAGTGACTGACCTCTCCAGCACTACTGTGTGTTAATGTCCTACTGAACGAGATCAATCAAAGGGAACCTCGAGAAAATGTATTCAAGCTTACATAGCCACTGTGTCAACAACTTGTTCCAGACACTCAAACATGCCAATAATTTTCTCCTTTCAGACTTTGTCCAAAGCAGAAGTGTCTAAAAACACACCTAAAAAGTTTTTCTACAAACCTGAACCAGGGGATTCCCCAAGTGCCTGTACAGGATTCTGAGGACGACTCATGCAGAAATACTATCATTGAGCAACTGGCCCAACATATTGGAAGCAGACAAGAAACACTGGAAAGGCAACGCTGTAAGGTAAGTAACGTTTCTGACTCCACCCAATGAAGAAACTGGTTTCAAAGCACATCCCAATCAATTACTGACTCTTCACATTAACATGGCTTAAATAATCCACCTGGTGTGGAGAACACCAGCAGCATATAGACCAATGGCCCAGGATCATCAAAATATCAGAACATAAAGTAATACCCAAACCGCTACAAACAAAAAACACTTCAAAGTTACTAAGAGACTAGACCTTTATTGTTCTAGCAATTAAAAAGAAATAGTAATCATGCGACATGATAGAGGTGTTAGTTTACGCTATGGTGATAATCATACTGCAGTATATAAATATATCAAATCAACATGTTGTACACCTTAAATCTAACACAATGTTATATGTCTACTAAATCTTAATAATAATAATAATAATAATAAATAATAATAAATAAAACACTTCCAGACCAGAAGCTTCTCTTTCAAAAGACTGCCTTAACTCACCTTATTTTTTCTATGCATGGCACTCAATGGATACTTTACCTTAATTCAAACTTGCTTAATTTAAGTAAAATCTGAGTAAAGTAAATATTATCTTTATTTTTATATACATAAAAAAGTTTAGGGGAATCTGGGTGGCTTAGTTGGTAGAGCGTCTGACTCTTAATTCTGGCTTATGTCATGATCTCATGGTTAATGGGTTCAAGCCCTGCATCAGGCTCTGTGCTAACAGTGCACAGCATGCTTGGGATTTCTCTCTCTCTCTCTGCCTCTCTCTCTCTCTCTCTCTCTCTCTCTCTCTCTCTGTCCCTATGTCAGTTCACATACTCTCACTCAAAATAAATAAAAACAAATATTTAAGAGAAAGAAAAAGTTTAAGGATATCAAAACACTTGCTCAAAACTTTTCTTGATGTCATCTGTTATGTTTATCATGTTTTCTAGTTTATCCTAAATTCCAACATGGCTATCCAATGGATATTAGTATACTCTATTGTTTCATAATATAAATTGAATCATGTAATTTCACAATTGAATGTGACTTAGAGGACATATAAACTGGATGGATAAGAAAAGGATGAGATCACATGAATGCTAAATTAAGATCTTTAAAATCCATAAGGTATCTTTCTCTTCTTTTTTAAGGTCTTTATTTATTTATTTTGAGCAACCACCGATGATGTAACCGTTTGAGCTAAAGCCGACCCTATTTATTTATTTTGAAAGAGAGAGATCATGAATAGAGGAAGGTCAGAGAGAAGGAGCAAGAGAGAATCCCAAGAAACTTCACATTGTCAGCACAAGCCTGATGCAGGGCTAAAACTCATGAACTGTGAGAGGAACTCATGAACCATGAGCCAAAGATATAAGTTTAACTGACTGCCACAAAGGCACCCCTATACGTTATCTCTTAAAGAAATACACAATATCAAAACATAAAGTTGACTTTATGCTGTTTTAAGAAGCTAACCTTAGGACAACACAGGAACACAACGGGGAAACATAGTTTCGAAGACTCTTCTAGTATCCAAAATGATATTAATTTTCTTATGAGACATTTAGCTTCCTAGACCGTAGGCTTTCAAGCAAATGGGCAATGCCTTGGAAGAGATGTTCAGTGAACTTTGTGCTGTCTTCTTACTAGATAATGTTTTCACTTATATTGAATTCAGATGTTCTTTGAATGGTTTCATCATTATTATACATCAGTGAAATTTAAGTAAATGTAATGCTCACATTCTAGAAAAGCCAATACAAAGAATGTCCAGATACATGGGTATTAGAATACAAATTATCTCTGATATCAAGCAATCCAGTTAGAATTGTAATGTTTCCATGCAAATAACACCAGAGATTAATAAAACAGTTTTGTCTTTATCATGGAATACTTTTGATCCCTGGTTCTTCACCTAGATTAATGTTTTGAAATTGCCAAATTAGGTGTTACTTTATGAAGACGTCTCTCCCCTCTCTACTCTCTTCTTAATCCTGGTTGAGGTAATCACTTCCTTGGCTAGGCAACTTCTCCATTGTGATTACTCACTTCCATGTTCTGCCTTATCTACAAAATATTGTGCTACATGGAGAAGAAAATAAAAAGCCATTTCTTCTTGGTCTTTAGCTGCCTAGTACAATATTTTACAAGTAATAGGGGATCAAAAAAGTATTTATTTTATAGATGAAAAAAATCAATGATTGCATAAATAAAAGCTATTGATATTATCCTATGTAATATGTCAATTACATATAAATACAACAAAGGGCTAATATTTTATAAAGATACCTAGTATATGAAGAAATGACCCATTTTTGAAAAATATGTAGAAACAAATTAGATCAGCAAAATTTGGACTTACATCCTTTTTTAATCACTTAAGAACACTGGTTCCTTGTTTCCTTCAGCTTTAAAGTGAACTTTTGATATGCCTACATGTTATTCACAAAAATCATTTAAATTAGCATTGTACGCTGCCCTCAGGCATTGAAGATACCTGATTAAAATTTTAACAAACGGATAAGGTCTCTCTGATTACAAGGGAGCATGACATTTGCAGAATGCAGATGCTTTTTTAAAAGGTCTCACATGCTAGAAAATATTTTTAAAGTGTGTTAAGATCCAGAGAATACAGTACATTTATTAATTCATTTTCATAATATTAAAAATAGTATCGGTATTGGAAAATTAGTACATTAAGATGAATTCACTTAAAAGATTACAGAAATTTCTTTTTTCCCCCCCACTGGTAAACATTAATTCAAAATACATGCATAATGTGTACACCTAATTGCCACTGTAGAACCAAACTAAAATGGAGCCACTTATGCCAGGGACAAAACGGACACGGTCAACACAGGTGAATCAAAGGAACTTAACCTTATAGAAATTTATAGCTCATCTTAGAATTTAGCAGACAGTACCAGCCCAACTGCCAAACACCAACTTTGTTCGTGCTATCCTTGGACTCACCATTCCCTTGACTAAGCTACCCTGACTCAAATAACAAAGAACACCACGAGGCAACCAGTCAGCTGAAAAAGTCAAATAACTTCTATATTTATCCAATTGAAACCCTTACTCTGGAAGCAACTCAAAGCTCACAGCTCCTACAACCCTGAGTTTTCCAGCCTGAAGGCTGAAAATCTTGCAATGAAGTCATCTTTCTCTCTTGTTTTATTCAATATGCAGAGTTTAAATTTTGACATCATGTAAGCATGAGTTTAAAGATCTCAAAGGACCTTATTGATGAGATGGATGATAAGAGGCTCAAACAAGCTGTTATAAGCCTAGTGGGCTAACGCCTTCCTTAATATTGATTTATAAGACTATAAATACTGTTAAACAACAAAACATGGTAATAGCTTAAAAATTATGTTTTGTACAAGAAAAGTAAATAACAAGCATCTTTAATAGTGTATAAGTGTGTAAAAAGTTTATATTTCTATACATCACTGAGCAGATATAACCATTCAGTGGAGAGGGGGTAATTTTATAGCAAAGAAGGGAGTTGAGAAAATAAGGATTACAGTTTGAGTCAATCTCAGTAACTTTAGCTTAGTGTATCTCATATTACATTTACTTTAGTTCAAATCTTTAACTTTGTGGCTCACCAAAGCTAAAGGAAAAATATCTTCTACGGAGAAGAAACACATTTTCTTTTACAAAATTCTAAACTTATAGGTAAGTTCAAAAATGGAGCTCGAAAATCCACATATGGTTTTAGTTTAGGAACATATTTTCAAAATGTCTTTAAATGTCCTAAACAAATGTCCTGATTCAAATCATCCAAAGGTAAATCATATTTCCCAAGAGCTAAAATTAAAGTACAAGATATTTCCAAGTAAGATTGTATATTTAGATTGACTCACAGATACTTAACAATTATATAAAGTTATAATTGAGTGAATTGATTCTGCACTTAGATCCAAATCCTCATTTTCTCACCATAGTTAGATATAAGAAATGATGAATTCCTTCTTCAAGGACCTTAAAATGGTGGTTACAATATTCAAATATAATTTGAACTGCAAATACAAGAGCATACAATAAGGTTCTTAGAAACTTGGTACTTTAGAAATGCCACGGTTAACCTACGCAGGTGGTATAGACTCCGACACCCCAAATTGGTTCAGATGTTGAAACTGATGACACCACACAAATGAGGAAGGTAAGGAAAAGGGTATTACTCACCTAATGAAGCTTTCTGGGGAGAGGGTGGAAGGCTTCCAAGAAGTTCTCAAAGTGGCCTAAGAACAGGGAAAGGAAATAAAGTTGGGGATTTATTGTGGTTAGAGGGGAGGTATGAATGAGTATTCCTCCATGCTAGCCAACTGTAACACCCTCCCCCACACCTTCTCCGTTTCTGCCCATCTACTCCTTTACAGATTTCATAAGTTTCTATTATTTTTTCCTTTATTGGGAAAAAATTACTCAAAATCATGCATGCTAGGATTTTGGTACTTTTTTTTCATTTTTTTTTCACTCAGTAGATTCTAAAATCACTCCATATTGGTTCAGCTTATTCAATCATAATTTACTAAATCAATTTCATATATGGTCAAGTAACGTTTATTTTTCTTTATTTTTCGATAGTAAACAGTGACCCAATTAACATCAATATATTTTTGTAATATTAGAGGTATATTATCTAGGTAACTTTCCAGAAGTAATATTGGCTGGCTCAAACCAAGTGGGTAGATACTAATGATATAGTTCTAATTACCCTACCAGAGAAGATTGTATCATTCTGCATTGCCACAAGCAATGTATCAGATTGCCTGTTTTCCCACAGCATTACCAACCAAGAGTATTGTCAAGCTTCGGATCTGTTGCCAAACTAATAAGCTAATAATATATATTTGCAATTAACCTATATAGTCAAATCAATGCAACAGTTTTTAGCATTTATACGTATCTTATGAATATTAAAAAGTTTAAACTGAAAAATAAACTGATTCTAGAGAAATATGCATATATACCTATTGCGCACTTAGAACAAAGGTTATATTTGTGAGTCGATTTCTAAGTTTCTACCCTGTTCCATTTATCTATATGTCTGTATTTGTGCCAGTACCATACTATCTTGATGATTACAGCTTTGTAATACAGCTTAAAGTGTGGATTGTGATACCTCCAGCTTTGGCTTTCTTTTTCAACATTACATTGGCTATTTGGGGTCTTTTCTGTTTCCATACAAATTTTAGAATTGTTTGTTCCAGCTCTGTGAAGAATGCTGGTGTTATTTTGGTAAGGACGGGATTAAATGCATAGATGGCTTTGGGTAGTAAAGGCATTTATAACAGTGCTATCAACAACAGCCGAATTATGCAAAGAGCCCAAATTTCCATCGACTGATGAATGAATAAAGATGCACACACACACACACACACACACACACACACACACACACACAGGAACACAACTCAGTGATCAAAAAGAATGAAATCTTGTCATTTTCAAGAACATGGATGGAACTAGAGGGTACTATGTACTATGCTAAGCAAAATAAGATAATCAGAGAAAGACAAATATCATGACTTCACTCATATGTGGAATTTAAGAAACATAACAGAGGAACATAGGAGAAGGAAAGGAAAAAGAAGAACAAAACAAAGAAGGAGGCAAACCATATGAGATACATAAAGAGAACAAAATGAGGGTTGCTGGAGGGGAGGTAGGGGGGTTGGTTAAATGTGTGATAGGCATTAAAGAGGCATTTGTTGGGATGAGCACTGGGGTGTTATAATTAAGTGATGAATCATTGAGTTCTATGCCTAAAACCAATACTACACTGTGTGTTAATTAACTTGAATTTAAAATTAAAAGGCTTAAAAATAGTAAAAAAGATCATATAAAAACTTCAGGCTGCCTTGTATTTAAGCAGTCATGGAAACTTTATTTTTGATATGATCTATTTCTTCAGAGAAGTCTTACAAGCAATACACCTAATATTCAATGGACAATTAGTATACAATTGTCAAGAACTGAGTATGGTGGTTTGTTGCAGAATGTAGCTATACGTAACACAAAGGAGGAAATATACATACATGTGCACAATAAAAGGGAAACTTGTCCTTTATTCTTCCTATCTGATTACTTTAGCCCAACACTGCGCTTCTGTCTCTGTGATCCCAGTTCTCAGGCCTTTGGACCTGGACTGAATTGTACCACATTTCTCCTGAGTGTTCATTTCACAGATGGCAAACTGTAGCACTTCTCACTCTCCACAATTGTGTGAGCTGGTTCCTTATAATAAATCTCTTTTGTTCATTTGTCCCATTGGTCCTATTTCTATGGAGAACCTCATACACTCTCCTGAGACTGCGGCCACCAAGAAATTATCATTTTCAAGCTGACCCCATAGTTCATTCTCCGTAAATTCACCAAAAGTACCATTTAAGTGTTCCTATCACATTATGGTCCCAGCGGCTTCTTTTCCAGGCAATCAAACCTTGTAAGTATCTCTCTGAAAGCTCCAAATCCAGAAGGTCAGATTTGGATATAGTGCTTTGCCTTGCAACCTCAATTATCTGAAGGATCCAAGAAAAAAATTCAGTTTATTCACCTTTTCCTTCTTTTAAGGATGAGAGTGGTGACATCCAAGATCTTTACATATTAGAGGTGAACCTAGAAGTCCCATTATTCTTCTTAATATATTCTTTAATTATAGCTCCATACCTAATCCAAGACATAAATGGATTATGAATATATATCTCAATGATAATTACAAAGTAACCTCATAACTAAATGTGACTTAGATAAAGTTATAGAATTTGAACAGGACCCCATGAGTACCCCTATTTGCCCCTTCTCCACCCATCCTTTTCCTTCCAAGTAACTATTATTCTGACAACATTACACAATTACAACCTTGTTGAGTGTTGCTTATTCTTGTAATGTATACAAGTGGCATCATTCACCATTCATTATTTTGTATCTAGTTATTTCATTCAATCATTTCTTTTGAGCTTTATGCATGAGATACCGCAATCAAATACTTTTTACTACTCAATGGCAATTCAGCCCCCCTCAGTTTTTAATCATATATATTTTGGCATTATTTAGGATTATGATTATGAGGTTAGTTACATGAATATTTTACTTTAGTTAGAGTGTCAATCAGCTTTCCAAAGTAGTTGCACAGATTTACACATTTTTAATACATTTCATTGTATGTGTTATAAGAATTTAAAACAATAAACTTTTTTTGGTATAGAAGGAGGAAAAACGTTCATATGAAAGATAAGTTAATTCATTATAATTATCATAATTTAAATTCATTAAAAATTATAATTTTCTAAGTTTTAGCAAATCAAGTTTTACATCTTTTACTACAGATCTGTTATGTAAGAATAGATAACCATCTGCTATAATGCCTACATGAAGTTGCTGGGATATTCTGGAAATGACCTGATGTTTTTTAAGTCATTTAGACATCCCTATCATTCAACCTCAATTATTCATCTTTGGCTTGGAATCATTACTTCCCACTAATGAAATTAACTATGATGCAAACCTCTTTTATCAGAGCAAATTAATTTTTAATTTTTTATTTTTTAATGTTTATTTATTTTTGAGTGACAGAGAGGGACAGATATGAGTGGGGAAGGCGCAGAGAGAGAGGGAGACACAGAATCCAAAGCAGATTCCAGGCTCTGAGCTGTCAGCATGGAGCCTGATGTGGGGCTCAAACTCATGAACCATGAGATCATGACTAAGCCGAAGCCAGCCGCATTATTAACTGACTTAGCCACCCAGGTGCCCCTAACATAGCAAATTTATTTTATTTTAAGTTTTGTATTTGTTTTATTAGGTTTAAAATACCATTATAAGCACTGTCACAGTTGCTTCACTTACTCTGGCATGCCTGTAGGTTGAGGTTAACCATTTACATTCGATACTTACATAATAGTAGATTCACACAGTTAAGTGTGTGCATGCACATGTGACATGGGGCGAGCTAGCTGGGCCCATGGATGTGAGTGCTGCAGGCCCCCTGGGCTGGACTCTGTCACTGCTGCTCTGTTCCCTCTTCCCTGGGGGGAGGGGGCCACCTGGAAGGGCCATGCTGCCTGCACACCACCAGCTGGAAGCCCGGGCAATGTGGAGGCTGCACCACAGACCTCTGGTCTTATCTCTCTCAGCCCTTGGGACAGGGCTCCATTCAGTCTGCAGCTGAGAGCGCAGGGCTTGTGCAGCAGGGACCTGCTCTTGGGCAAATATCAAATATAAATACAGATGGGAGCAGCCTCTGCTCATGTCTGCTGGCGTCAGAGGACCCAGGGCTCCTCAGTCAACCCAGCCCAGCTCAGACTTAGGTTCCAGGGACTTTTGGTTTTAGTCCTGGGGCAGGTGGGCTCTGCGATGGGCAAGGCAACTAGCAAAGCATCAGAAACCACTGCTGCCCCCTTCCTCAGACCTGGCCATGGCTAGATCTGCTCTCCAATATCCAGAACGCTACCACACATGCTTTTATAAAGGTGACTTCAGTATCCCTGGTCCACTTTTGTTATGAGGCCATGTGGCTCCTTTTGTGGCAGGCTTGTGGACACTGACTCTGGGTTTTTCTCCCCTTACACAAGGGTGGGGCCTTGAAAGGCCTGTCCCTCCCTAGTGGGTGCCTCAATGCTGGTGCTTCAAGCTGCTTCTGCACCCCCTGCTCCCAGCCCTCCATGGAGAGAAAACAGGTTTGACTGTGTTGGGATCTAAAAGTAAGAAATAAAGAAATTGTATCTTCAATTGTAGAAGGGAAAATACTTTACAGAGACCACTGATTCAAATGCTAATCTCTTTCAGAAACACCCTCATAGACATCCAGAACTAATGTTTACCTGAGTGCCCTGAGACTAGTCAAGTTGACACATAAAACTAACTTTTGCCTAAGCCCCCACTACTTCATAAGCTTTACCTCCAGGAACCCCACCAGGCTCTTAAGATGAAGGTCTCAGAAAGATTCACCTCTTGGCTCTAACAGAGGGAGGTGGTGAATAATCATTTTGAAATTCTTTCAGAAATTTCTGTATAACAAAGACATATTTTTCAGTGGATAAGACTCTACCAGAGTCTTAGCACACTGAAGAGCACTCCACGAACTACAGCTTCCTTTTACCCTCCTATGTCAACTAAAATATGAAAAAATTTACAGCATTGCGGAAAGACTTGTGAAGGTCATACCCCAGAGCCACAAGCCCTTCAAAAGACTGAAATTTAATCATAAGATTCTTCACCCACACATCTTACTTGACAAGAGCAAGATAAAGCATAGTTGACTGGTAACACAAGTGTATTCAGTTCATGACAATATATTGGCCAATGCTTATCATGTGTGTACTTTATGTAAAAAAAAAAATAGGGATGCCTGGGTGACTCAGTCGGTTAAGCATATGACACTTGGTTTCGGCTCAGGACCTGATCTCATGGTTTGTGAGTCCAAGCCCCACACCAGGGTCCTGCCTGACAGTGTGGAGCTTACTTAGGATTCTCTCTCCCCCTCTCTCTTTGCCCCTCCTCTACTTGCTCTCTATCTTTTCTCAAAAATAAATAAAACTTAAAATGGTTTTTAATTATCCACAGATTTTGTATCTGTATATTTGCCTACTTCTGACAATGTATTCGTAACCACAAAATCAAGCCTCATGGAGACTTCATGACCATTTACAGATACGCACAGAATGGTGAAGAATTTTAGTTTCCTAACATGCATGTCCAAGCTGATGTGGAAAAAAATGATGATCTGCTTTCTTGTTTCTGTTCATCCTGGAACGTGTCTTTTTTTTTTTTTGGTCTATTAAAGTCTATGTTTTGCTGGTTTTGGTAATTTTGCTGTTTAAAACAGTCCCCAAATTAAGTGCTGAAATACTGTCTAGTGTCTCTAAATGCAAGAAGGGTGTGATGTGCCTTTCGGAGAAAACACGTGTGTTAGATCAGCTTCACTCAGGCATGAGTTATAGGGCTGCTGGTTGTGAGTTCAATGTTAATGAATCACAACGTGATACCTCCATAAAAAAGATGAGATTTCACCAATATGTGCCTGAGGCTGCTCTGGAAAATGCTCACGTAACATCTACAGTGTGTGATAAAACCACGAAATATGGAAAAGTGGCTAAATTTTGGGATTCATGAGAAACCACAATAAAAAATATATAGTGAACATCAACTTTGTAAGGCTGAAAGCCAAGGAAACTTGGGGCCACATTACCCAGGCTCAGGACATCCTAAACCCTTCCCAGCTAGTACTGGCTAACTCACCCATTTCAAAAAATAACTGTGGCATAAAAATGTTAAACTTACAGGTGAAGGAGTTTGTGCAGACCAGAAGCTGTAGAAAAACATTTTTTAAAAAAATATCTGCCAAATGTTATATAGGAAAAGGGTTATATAAACAGGTAGGTTTCAGTATTGCAAAACTGGCTTAACATTTAGGATATTGGCAAATGGACCAATAGAACACAAAGAACATTTCAGTGAGTAAAACTGTTGTGACCGGAGACCCACAGAAACCTAACCCTATATTTCCCCAGCAGCAATAGTTCAGTATTAGTTAAAGTGGATTCACTGGTCACTTTTACAGAACACAGACTATGGTAAATAACAAAAACTGTATGTATAGCAACAGTGGATTACAGCTGAAAGACATATAAGACACAAACTGTCTCTAGGGAAGTGTGCTTAAGAATGACCAAAAACAGACAAAAGTGAGGACATTAAGAGGAATTTGATGTCTCTGGCACCTATAAATAGAGCAAACGTTAAATACAGCCTATATCCTTGCCAGGTTAACATAAATCTTTCCACTAAAAGATCAGTTTGACAGTGTCAAGTGGTCTAATATATATGTGAGAAGTAGAAAAAGAAGGGGAGAAAGAAAATATATTTGAAAAATAGCTAAAATTTTTCAAATTTTGAGGAGAAAATATCAAACCTCACACCTTAAATGACTTAACAAACCCCTTGGCAAATGTGAAATTAAGACAAAGAAAAAAAACACCCAAATATAACATGAATGTATTCCTGAAAAACAGTGATAAGGAGAAAAATCTTAAATCTTATTACATATCCAAAATCTCAGTTATCTCCCAGCAAAAGAAATATAAATAGAATAACCTACAAGAAACATGATAATCTGATTTCTGAAAAAAAGTGATTAAGAAGTATTAATATCAGTCACAGAAAAATGATACATCACACACTGGAGGAATTATGTGTGTGTGTGTGTGTGTGTATCCAATTTCTTGTCAAACACTTTGCATGCCAGAAGATAATGAAGTGACTCTTTAAAGGCATGGAAAACAAATAACCACAACACTAAAATTCTGTATCAGATAAACTATTTTTAAGAAAAAAGGCAAAATAAAATCTTTTAGAAACAAAAAGAAAAAAATGTAAAGAAAATTCATCACCAGCAGACTTGCAATATAAGCCATGTTAAAGGAAGTTCCTCATGTAGAAATTCAATTTTAGAAAGAATTTTACAAGCTTGTAGAGAGTCTGTGATTTGTAAACAGGAAAACAAGCCTACTAATGACATTGTGAACTGAACACCCCAAAGCAACTAACTAATATTATCCTCAGAAGCAAACTACTCCAAAATGTGGTGATTCAAAAATCTGCTTTTCTTTTTCCCCCTTCTAAGGTTCTTGGATTCTATGGGTAAGGAATTTGGAAAGGGTAAAGCAGAGGCTGACTTTCTTTGCTCCACTATATCTGGGACATCAGCTTGGAGGACTTGGAAGACCAGAGATACCACAGTGGCTGGAGGTTGATATTCAGTAGAAGCTCCTTTATTCATAAGTCTGGTCCCTGAGCTGGAATGACCTGAAGACAAAGATTACCTCTAAGGGCACCTATAGTTGATTAATTGATTTGTTCTGGGTTCTCACAGCATGGTGTTCTTAAGATACTCAGACTTATTATCTTGAGTCTCAGGGACCCCAGGCCAAATATTCCAGTGGCCAAGGAGGAATCTGCATTGGAATTTTTATATATCCTCAAAAGACACGCAGCATCACTTCTGCCATATCCTATTATAGTCAGAGCAGTTAAAAGTCTTCCCATGTCCATTAGAAGGGGACATTGGTCCTACTTCTCAATGTCAAGAGTGTTAAAGATTTTACTGCCAATATTTTGAGCATACACACCTACCTATATCTTCTGATTCTCAATCAATCTCTATCACTACCTTTCCATCTTCTGGAGTCACAAGGTATGTAGTTTGCTGCTTCTCTCTGAATATCTGCTCCAACTCTCTACCCATCTCCTCGGCCAGTTTCCCTTTCTTCTTGAATACAACTCAAATGACTACCAACGGTCATTCTGAATCTTAACATAGGGCATACTATCTACAATAAGAGAAATTATCCCTTTATGAATTTTTGAGAGAGTATATGACTGGTGATGCACCGTTTTAAAGTAAGACCACTTAAAATCTATGAGTCAAGGACCGACACTGGTTAGACGGGACCAGGAACAGGTGCTAGGAAATAAAGTGGGAGAAACTTATGGCTTCTGTTGTCGTGGGATCTGTCTCATGTTTCTGTGAAAGTCTTCCTGGAATGCATATAACTACACACAACAGTAGGTGTTTTACTAACATTACCATATTGGTTTATGAGAGCATCTCACCAGAAAATAGAATACTGCGATAACAAAAAGTTAACCAGCACAAGTTAAAGATCCATCTATTTAAAACAGCATTAAATATACAGAGTCAAAACTATCAATACAATTTTCTGTTTCTGAAATGTCAAAGCTGTTACATATTTGGATAATCTGTGAACAAGGCAATATATCTGAGGCAATGTTAATGCAGAACTATTTTTTTCTGATCTTTGAAAGAAAAATGAAAGATCCAGTATCATGTTTTTATATTACAATAAAACCAATCTCTTAAAAGAGAGAAAAAAGCTGTATGTTAAAAAGGATTTTAAGTTAGTTTTTCAAAACTTAAAGTTGAGAATAAATTAGAAGAAATACTCCTTTCTTGTTGAAATGATATAATAAAAACCTAACTCCCTAAAAATTTAATTAAGATATATCAAATGTTTACCATATAATAGATACTCTATAAGCATTCCACTTCTACTTTTTATATTAAAAGTCACAAAATCCTAGGAGGCAGCTAGTATTTTCCAGATAATATTACTGACACTTAAGAGTTTAAGTAACTTAGCTAGTATAACATATCAATAAAAACAGAAGAAAAATTAAATTTAAGTTTGCTTTATTCCAAGTGGAGGAATAAAAATTAAAAATATGCCTGATAGTAGACATTCTACCAAACTGGTAGATAACAGGCTTAAAGCTTCATTATTATTTTATTTGGAAAAATAAAACAATATAACTTTTCTTATGTTAAGATATTAAGGAAATCAACTAGATTGCATAAAAGTAAGAATAGCAAATTCAAGCAGTTTAAGTAACACACTGAGTACACATATCATAAACTATGGACCACAGCTCGAACCCAAATCTCACCTCTCCCATGATGCAACACTCTCACCTTTTTACTTTCTCATAATATTTCATTCATCTGGAATTCCTGTTACAGCACTTTTACCAATCACCACATTAACTTACTTATGGCCTACCTAAGTCTCTCCTACTCAACAGCTCTTTTTTATATTACTCCACATAAAAATGACTTCCTAGAGCACTAATTCATGACAATACCCAAAAGAGTGTTTACAGTAACTTGCCATGTATTATTCTAATTAATTATCATAGAGGCATTGTTTTTATGAGTTTGGTACATTTAAGAAGATGTGGGTCAATATTACTAGTCTGTTCCTTCCTATAACACTTTTCCCAGTCTTGGAAGCTTATCAATACAAAATAATACTTTGGGAATAAGAAGCAATCTTAAGTTTCTGATTTAAACTTGAAAAAATTGCCTCAAATACACTAAGCATTAGTTTCGGGAAACAAAACAATTACTCCAAGGGCAAATTCTTACTTAAATAAAATACACTTGAATGTGTTTTTGGTTCTCTTTAAAATGTATTCAATATATTTAGTTTAATCATTATAGCAATATTATTAATAAATAAAAAAACAGGAATAATAATTTAGTAGATGTTATTTCCCTAGTGCTTTTTTTAAAAGATTGCACCGAGCACAAGTTGTGAGGTACTTTCTTCTACTGCCAACAATATATCACATCTGCTATTAAAATTCTTGCCAACTAATCATAGGCTTAGAAAGACTGGCCTATGAATAAATTTTGACCAAGATAATTTTGCATATCTAGTTGAAATTATTCAGTATGTTTCACCAAGGACTCACCAAACAATTCACTCTGAATTGCTACACACAAAAAATTACTTAAACGTATTAGAAATTGAAACATGTTAAATCTTTTCATCATCTTCATCAATTAGGAAAAACAACATAGACTTTTTTAAATTCTTCTTTTTAAATTTAAATCCAGGTTAGTTAATATATAGCGTAATATTGGAATCAGGAGTAGAATTTAGTGATTCATCACTTACATATAACACCCAGTGCTCATCCCAACAAGTGCCTTCCTTAATGCCTCTTGCCCATTTAGCCCATCCTCCTCACCCAACAACCCCCTTCAGCAACCCTCAGTTTGCTCTCTATATTTAAGAGTCTCTTATGGTTTACCTCCTTCTATGTTTTTATCTTATTTTCCCTATCTCCCTTATATTCATCCTCTTGTGTTTCCTAGATTCCACATATGAGTGAAATCATATGATATTTGTCCTTCTCTGGCTTTTTTTCTAATTAAAGAAAAACAATGCTTGGAAAATATTAGGAAACTTGAAAACTTTAAATATGGTTAGATTAGTGAAGTCTATTAATAACTTTTTAAAAATATTTATTTATATTGAGAGATAGTGCACGCACATGCACATGTGCAGGGAGAGGTAGAAAGAGAGGGAAGAGAGAATCCCAAGAAAGCTCCCCACTCGCAGCACAGAGGCCAACATGGGGCTAGCACATGTTTTTTTATGAGTTTGGTACATTTAAGGATAGTGAGATCAAAACCTAAGCTGAAATTAAAAGTCGGACACTTAACTGATTGAGCCACCCAGGTGGCCCTGATGTCCATTATTTTTTTTTAAGTTATTTTTTGGACTAATCAAACCTCTGCCAAAGTTCAAGATTCTCTATTTAAATACACACAAACATGCACAGAGATTTTGAGAATATATTCAGTAGGGGATGTTTTCTAACCTGGGTAACGGTACTTCCTCTGAAATGCACAGGAGTTAAGGACTACTGTTTCATGGAAGTACCACATTCCTGCTAATCAGTGGGGGGCTTCGTACTTGTTTGAATCATCCCCAAGTCAGCACTCTTTGTTCTGCTGAAGTTGGCAGGTATCTTGTTCCTTGTTTTTTTTAAAATAAGTTTATTTATTTATTTATTTATTTATTTATTTATTTTGAGAGAGAGAAAACTAGCAGGAGAGAGGGGCAGACAGGGAGAGAGAATCCCAAGCAGGTTCCATGCTCAGCACAGAGCCCAAAGCATGGCTCAGTCCCACAACTCTGGGATCATGACCTGAGCCAAAATCAAGAGTCAGATGCTTAATCGACTAAGCCACCCATCCCCCATCTTGTTCCTTACTTCTATTTGCATATGGACTCAGTCACTTTGCCTGGATTTTTTAATATTAAATATGTGAAAGGTGACTTGGTTCTGGAACATATCATAAACAAGAGTTTTGTTCTGTGGAAACATTAAAATCATGGATCATGGGAATCTGAATTACAATACAACAGAAAACATAGAATTAGATGTTTGGAGAGCCCACAGCTCTTTGCATTCTACTATTCCCATCCTCCTACTACCTGACAACTCCTGTCTGTAAAACATACCACCTCCTTCCATGTCACTAACACCATCCCAACATTTCCACTATCACCAACAGAAGTGCCATTTCCCCTAAGGAAATTTCTTTAAAAAATAAAATAAAATAAACCAAACAAACAAACAAAACTAAATAGAAATGAAGTTTCATATTTGAAAGCAAAGTATTTCAGCTCTCATGGAAATGCTTTGCCTCTACCCTAACCTTTCATACATTGTCGAGGTACAACACCTAAATAGACTAGAAGATATTTTCCTAACTCAATAATGGTCTTGCCACTAATATGTGCCAATTTTTCAGATACTTTAGTCATATTTTTCTCAATTAAATATATTGAAGAGTACATAATTTATGTGACCATGTTAATGATAAGTTGCATATATTGTTCCTACAGGAATTTATAAAGAAAGTATTAATCATATAACTCATTTCTTTAAAATATAACTGAATTTAATCCCTGCTATTAGAGATTGCACAGGATGCTTACTTTAATAGATTCTCTTGGGTTTAACAAATCTTCAAATATTTTAATTAAATCTTTCATGTATACAGAAAGAAATCCATACATACTTAGGTGAAAGACAATGTTTTTTTCATTCACCAGAGAATATTTCAGAGAGGAAAGAAATGGCTTAAAGGGCTGCTCATGGGACATAAAAAGGGAAGTGTCCAATTTAACAGTGAAATCAAAAGGGTATTCTGTTAGATAAGAAAGGGTGGATAACAGACATTGTTTTTTGCATCGTAGCACGGTGTCCTTCTAAAAAAAATCTTGATTACCTGTGATTTATGCAGCATAATAGCTTTTTTTTATGACACTTATGTTAATCTTTTTCCCCTTTCCATTACCTGAACATATCACTATGTTTTCTTGTTGAAATACTTTGGACTAGTAATTTGCAAATTTCCTCTGACAGCCCTTAAGGTACAATTAATTTCTTAAATCAGCAGGAACACTTGAAATGTGTTTTCAATATCCCTGCTACACATGAAACTAACAAGCTACAAATGTGCAAGTGCACAGAAAATCAGAATGAATGAACTTTTCACTTATGCAGAATTGGATGTTTCCTTAATTATTTGTAACCCAGGGCCACAAAGAAGATTCTGATTTTAGAATTAGATCTTGCAACCAGGATTTTTTGTTTGTATGCCTGCACTATATTTAATGAGTTTAGATGAGAAAAAAATAAAACAACAAACTTGACCAAAACATACATCATTCTTTTTAAATAAGTTTTAAGATAGTTCCCATACCCAGTATTACATTAATATGTAAAACCTAAGTTTACTGAGCACCCATGGAATAGAATAACAAAAACCTCAGTCTACTCTAAGTTCTGAGGTATATTAAAGATTTCCCTTTGTGACTAATAATGACCATGGCAAGTGTAAGTGGCAGGGAATGCAATATAGTGCTGAGTTTCTCCTCAGATAGTATGCCATATCCTATATAGTTTTAGAATTCTATGTTTCTTATACAGTTTACAATTTTTGATCTTTATAAAAATTTTATATCCTTTCCCATTTTTGACAAATTCACTTTTGCCCCCAGGGTAGTATGCTGCCGTGATTAAACTATAGGTCCTGAAATCAGATAATTGGGTTGTGAATCTTTTCTCTTTCACCTGGGTAAGTGACTTAGTCTCTTTAAGATGCATGAACCAGGTCTAGGAAGGGTAACACATACAAGGAAAACCATTACAATAAAGTCCTAAAGTGTGAGTGGCTTTTATTCTTGCATGTAGTTTAATTACAAACCCCAGAGGTCTTGAGTTGCTAACTTCAAGTCATCAGGAAACCAGGTACCTTCTAGATCTCTAACTCTACAGTCATCCTCAAGCTTCCATCCTCAAGGCTACATGATAGCAGCCGAAGCTCCAGCAATTACATCTCTATTTTAGGAAGCCGAAAAGTGGAAAAGGGGAAGGACAAATGGTACTACCTAGCCGAGCAATTTGTTTCATTTAGGGAACTTTCTATGATTTCCAACTTACACGTACATTTCATTGGCTCAAAAATACTCCTGTGGCCATAGTCATCTACTAATCCATTTACTATCACTGACTAACTACATTCAAATTAAGTGGAATAGAAGAATAACTATTTTATATATTGATAGTTCTCATGAGTTAGGAATATAGAAAGAGCATAGGAGGAATAACTTGTCTTAGCTCCACAATGTTTGTTGCCTAAGCTAGGCAGACTGAAAACTACAAATAACTTGATAACTGTAGTCTGGTATAATCTGGAAGCATCTCACTGACATGTCTGAAAGCTAATAATCACTTATACCTGAGCCTTTATCTAAGACATCTACTTATATCATGTCCATGAGGCCCTTGAGCTTCCTAAGAAAATGGGCTGCATCCAGAGAGTAAACATTTAACATAAAACAGAAAGAAGCTGCATTCTCTTTTCAAATCTAGATTTGGGTATTACAGCATCATTTGATTGCAACCTTTTCCCATATGCATACCAAAACCTTCCTTCCCACATTAAAGAGGAACAGAATTAGACTTCACTCTAAATGAAGCAGTGGCATATTTCTAGAAAACCATACATTATGGGGGATAATGCTTAACTCGTTTTTGGAAAATTCAATTTCCTGCCTTCATAATTGAGTCTCAGAAAAACTCAGTCATCTATTTGGGTGCATTTTACCTCTGTAAAAATTGTGCTTTGTCTCAAAGAAAACATAAATGTTAATTCAAAAAGATATATGCACTCCTATGTTTATTGCAGCATTATTTATAATAACTAAACATGGAAATAACCCAAATGATCATTGATATATGATGAATAAAGAAGATGTGATATAAATCTACACACATACACACACACACACACACACACACACACACACACACACCACATACAGAATGGAATCTTACTCAGCCATAAAAACCATTTGTGACAATATCAGTGGACCTAGAGGGTACTATGCTAAGTGAAATAAGTCAGAGAAAGACAAATACCATCTATTTCACTTATATGTGGAATGTAAAACACCAACCAATCAACCAACCAACCAAATGACCATACAAAACCCCCAAAACCCAAACATACTCTTAAATACAGAGAACAAAGTGGTGGTTGCCAGAGGGGAGATAGGTGGAGGATAGCCAAAAGAGATAATGAGGATTACAAGGTACAAACTCCCAGTTATGAAATAAATATGTCACAGTGATGAGAAGTACAGCATAGGGAAGATAGCCAATAATATTGTAGTAATTTTGTTTGTTGTGAGCACTGAGTAATGTACAGAATCGTTGTGCACTTGAAACTAATATAGCATTGTGCATCAATTATACTTCATTACTAAATCTTAAAAAGTGTGGTTTGGCTGCTTCTAAAAATGAAGGGGAAAAAGGATATGCACAGTCTTTGAAGAACCTCTATTTACCCATCTGTAACATAAGTAATATAACAGTATCTATTTCTAAAAGTTATTATCTGAGATAAGTGAAATAATGCCAACTGCCATTTGGGGGATATTACAGAGTAAGATGGTAACTAAAAGAGTCCCCCATAGCCTAATACTTAATGGCACATGGATATCATGGGCCCTTTTGTTCTATATTAGGCTCTTATTGCCATGGATATCTTCCAATGGATTATCACAATCCAGTATTCTCAACATTTTCATATCACAGCTCACATAGAAAATAATATTTTACAGAAACTAGCGTATCAAAGTTGCTCATAGGCTGAGATGCTAGAACAGAATTCTAGTTACTCAGTCCCAGCCCAGTTCACTTGTCTGAGGAAATCCACACCTCTACATGTCTTTAACAGAATCTCTACCATTATCAACCCTTCTTGGGCCAAGAACTTCTGTCCTACACACTACTTGAGATACGTTTTTTTTTTTTCCCTTTTACCTCTGAGTAAATGGGCTACTTCATCCAAGATATAAAGTTTAGCTAGGTATGTATGTTATCTGTTATAAACTTATTTCCTGATAACAACAAGGTTAAAAGAATCAAAGCTGAGGTTTGAGCAAGAAGACTCAGCAGAAAGATGGCTGGAGTCAAGTGCACTTGCTCTGTTGCAGAGATGCCGGACAAGCACGCCTCACCAATAACTAGTTTTTCTATGTCTTGTTGAGCAGCTGTGCCTACTGACTGTATTCTTGGGTAGAGCACACACTGTGTCCCAAATGGGGCCCCAAGGACTGTCACCAGTGGCTGTCTAACATAGGAATGGCTGTCAAGCTAAAGATGGCAAAATTTGTGCTTATTAATATTTCAAATCTATTTTTTCCTTTAATCCCCTCCTATTATCTATGAAACCCTTCTTCATGCTTTTATCTAGGCCATTTGTTCTATCTTTGACTTTGCATTACTTTCCATTCATAACACAATTATGAATGCTTCCTTCGTCTTACAGGCTACTTCATTACTCAACGCTCTATGCTTAACACATTCTAGATGTTCCAACCATTCTAGTTTTTCATCAGCTTTAGCAGTACTGAATATTCTCCAATAATAGACCAAACAAACATTGCACTTCAGCAATACAATTGTTTGGGATGATGGCTACATTTAACCCCAGGCACCGCATGCATTCTGAACTTCAGACTGTCCACACCCCATTCTGAAAATGAACAATATTGATTTTGTCAATGAAATCCCACATTTCACTTGCCATTGAAGTTCCATGAATCTACTTTTCTGTAATGAGTGATATGGATAATCTGCATACTTACTGCAAGGACACTCCTCTGGTTCTTTAACAAACAGTGCCTTTAAAAATTTTTTACTTTCCCTTTTGTAAAGTTTGGATAGGATTCAGGCATCCTCTCAGGTAGTTAGTCTCTAGATCTGGATTGCCACAGCTTTGGGCAGAACACTAATGTGCAAAAAGACATTTCAAGAGATATTAACATCCATTTTTTTCAGGGAAAATTCATTTATTCTACACATGTATTGACTGCTATTAATACCCAGACACTACTGTATGTAGTGGGGATGCAACACTATCTAAAAGTCCTGTGCCTGAATCTGAGAGGCACCCTGAAATGTGCCTCTCACATCTCATTCAGAATTCCACTAGTGAAGAGTATAAATGACTGTCAGCTAAGCTGGAGCACTTTGAAATGTGTCACTGTTTCTGTGATACTTGAGGCCACGCTTGCTGTGAGATCATCCCTGCCAATAACCGAGTGAGGCGAGAATAGTCACTCGGGCCCGTTCCCAGGAGATGCGCTGCCGCTCTAATAGGACGCTTTGGTCAAGGACTCTACCATAGCCCTTCCAAACTCTTTTAGCCTAAGATGTTTCACCCCTCCTTCCTTTCTTTCCTTCTGTCCTTTACTCAGAGCCAAGTGGCATCAAGGTCTGACCACTTTTCAGACTCCCTCAGCTCTCTTCTGTTTTTCCTTACAGGCTTTGTCCCTTGTAGATCTCTTGCACAACTAATTCTGCCCTGGTGTCTGTATCTCAGAGGAAGCAGACTACCCTGAAGCACATCAGAACAGAAACAAAATGAACTATGTAGTACAACAGATTTTGATAAGTGCTGTGGAGGAAAAAGCAGAGCAGGAAAACAGGGATGGAAGGATAAGGTAAGAGGAGTGGCCGCTTCATAGTGTGGGGGAAGTGGGGGTCACACTTCATTCAGGACATGGGCACCAAGTATGTGAATATTTCAGGAGGACTGCATCCCTGACCTGAGATTTTAGACTTGAAAACAAAGCTGTGCCAGGTCAAACTGGGGGCCACATCTAGAAGAGTGACAACTATTTTTTTCCCTATCCATGGAGAAATTTATCTGTTGATATTACCACGTGGTGAAGTAGTGCCATGGAATAATATGGATCAAATCTAAACAAAAACATGAGGCTCACATAGCCTCAGACAAAATCAAGAAAGAGAAATCTAGCAGAAGGTCATAGGATTCTATAAGATAATACTGTAAATTTTCATCTAGGTACTATGATTAGAATTAGAGAACTTTGGGGTGCCTAGGAGGCTCAGTCAGTTAAACATCTGACTTCAGCTCAGGTCATGATCTCATGGTTCATGAGTTCAAGCCCCACATTGAGTTCTGCACTGACAGCTCAGAGCCTAGAACCTGCTTTGAATTCTGCATCTCCCTCTCTCTGCCCCTGCCTGCTTACATTCTATCTCTTTCTCTTAAAAAAAAAACATTAAAAAAATTTTAATGAATTAGAGAATTTTACTGAGAGAAGGTAGTGATTTATGGTAAATAAAGTCTCTCTTACTGGTTTAGTGTATGCAAACCAGAAGTGACAGTGCCTCTCAAATGGGGAAGTGGGTTTGCTGCTACTAAGCTATGCAAACAAAAAATTTCCTCTTTATGCCAGAGGCAGAATATCAGGATACTGGATACCGGAGCCACAAAAGGAAGGGTAAATATGGTACAATAAGATATTTAGGAGAGAGAGAGAGAGAGAGAGAGAGAGAGAGAGAGAGGGAGAGGGAGCGAGGGAGACCACATCCACATAACTATAACTAGAGTACATTGTATAATTATTCTATTATATTGTAGTTACTGTTGTTAACCTCTTACTGTGACTAGCTTCTAAATAAAACTGTAGCATAGGTATATAGGTATAGAAATAATGTAGTATATATAGAATTTGATACTATCTGTGGTTTCAGGCATCCACTGGAGGTTTTGGAACAAATCCCCCACACATCAGGAAACCCTGGGATACAATGAAGTATTATTCAGTGATGAGAAAAAATAAAATCCTGCCATTTGTGACAACATGGATGGACCATGAGGACATCATGTAAGTGAAATAAGTCAGCCAGAGAAAGGCATATATTGCAAGATATCACTTATATGTGAAATCTAAAAAAAGAAAAAAGGAAGAATAAAAAAGTACTCCTAGAAAGAGAGTAGGCGGGGCGCCTGGGTGGCTCAGTCGGTTGAGCAGCCGGCTTCAGCTCAGGTCATGATCTCATAGTTTGTGGGTTTGAGCCCCGTATCGGATTCTGTACTGACAGCTGGCTCAGAGCCTGGAGCCTGCTTCAGATTCTGTGTCTCCCTGTCTCTCTGACCCTCTCCTCCTCATACTGTTTCTGTCTCTCAAAAATAAATAAAAAACATAAAAAAGAAAAGAAAAAGAGAGTAGGATTGTAGGATTGTTGGCAGGAGGTGAGGGAATAGAGAGTGCTGATCTGAAGACCTGCCATGAAGGTGGTAATCTTATTGCAATGTAAAGTGTATCAAATTAATTATCAAATCAATTAACCTTAAATTTATACAATGGTACATGTCCATTTTATCTCAATAACGTTGTGGGAAAAATATTTGAATAGCAAAAGACTCAGAATGGCCAACTCAACATTGGAGGAGAAAAATTAAATTTGGAGGAATGATACTATCCGACTTCTGGACTCATTCACTAGAAAGCTCAGTAACTAAGAGAGGGTGGTACTGGTGAAAGAATACATAGAACTGTCTCAGTGCAATAGAACAGAGAACCCAGAAATTGATTCACATGCATACACACAGTTATCTACTCCGTGCAAAGCAGCAAATGTCATACATTGGTGAAAAAATAGACACTTAGAAATTGGTGCTGTAATAACTGGACATCCACAAGCAAAAAAAAAATGATTCTAGACACAGACCTGACACCTTCTACAAATATTAAATCTGAAATAGAGCAGAGTTGTAAATGTAAAACACAAAGTGCTAAAACTCCTAAAGATAACATACAAAATTAAATGACCTTGAGCGTGATGATGGCTTTTCTCATATAATACCAAAGGCATGATCCATGACAGAAATAATTGATAAGCTAGACTTCCTTAAAGTAATAAAACTCCTGCTCCCTGAAAGACACTGTCAAGAGAAAGTGAAGACAAGCCGTCCACTGGGAAAAATATGTGCAAAGGACACATTCGATAAAGAACTTTTAGGCATAATATTCAAGAAAATCTTAAAACTCAACAGTAGGAAAAGGAACAGCCTGATTTAAAAAAGCCAAAAAAAAAAAAAAAAAAAAAACCACCTGAAGAGACACCCCACAAAAGATTTATGGAAGGCAGGCAAATCAGGACAAGAAAAGATGTTCCACAATATTTATTATCAGGTAAATGCAAATTAATGCAACAATAATATACCCCAAATCTGTAACACTCATAACACCAAATGCTGGTGAGGATGTGGAACAACAGGAACTCTTATCTACTACTAGCGAGAAGGCAAAATGGCACAGCCTCATTAGAAGGCAGTTTGTGGTTTCTTACAAACCAAACATAATCTTACCACATAATCCAGCAATCACACTTTTTGGTATTTATCCAAAGGAGTTGAAAACTTATGTCCACACAAAAACCTGCAAGCACATGTTGCTGAAACTGGGAAGCAACAAAGATGTCCTTTAGTGGATAATTACACAGAGATAAACAACCCGGTACATCCACATAGCAGATACAATGCTGTGCTCAAAAGAAATGAGCTACCAAGCCAGGAAGAGTCAAAGGAAACTTAAAAGCATATGACTTAGCGAAAGAAGCCAATCTGAACATGCTACTTACTATATAATCCCAACTCTAGGACATTCTGGAAAAGATAAAACTGTGTGTACAGTAAAAAGATCAGTGATTGTCAGAAAGGCCAGGGCAGGGAACACAATGAATTTCTGGGGCAGTGAAACTATTCTTTAGGAGACTATAATCAGAGATAATTTTCAGTGATAACATGATAATTTAGATTCTACCAAGGGAACAACTGTATTATTGTAGCTTAGGACATTGATGTGGGGAGTCTGTGGATATGCAGGGTCAGGGCATAGACAGAAACTTTTTGTACTTTCTGTTTGATTTTGCTGTGAACCTAAAACTGCCCTAATTCATCAAAACATTATCTGCACTTTCATATCTATTTATACATTCCAAAAGGAACTAAAATTTGCACAGAAGTAGAACTATGCCCTTTCAAATTATGTTCCAGTTTACTTGTAAAAATTACCATATCAACTAAGGCAAAAATCTATGACTTAGAAACTCTTAATAAATATACCAACCAGGGTCTTTTGGCGGCTCAGTTGATTAAAGCTTCCGACTTTGGCTCAGAACATGATCTTGCGGTTTGTGGGATCGAGCCCCGTGATGGGTTCCTTGCTGATGGCTCAGAGCCTAGAGCCTGCTTCAGATTCTATGTCTCCCTCTCTTTCTGTCCCTCTCCTGTTCATGCTCTGTCTCTCTCTCACTCAAAAAATACATAAACAAAAAAAATTAAAAACAAATATAACAACCAGTAGAGAGACTGATAAAAAACAAAGAGGAAATATAGTGAAATATTAGGAATATAAAAATAGGGCACTTCTACACATACCCTAGAAAATCAATTTTTATAAGGGCATATTTTGTGCCCTAAGGTGACTTACAATAAGCCACATGCTTGTATAGTCCCCTCCCCTTAGGTATAAGGACAACCAGTAACTTACTTATATCAGCAAAATATAGAAAAAGTAAAAGGATGTTGCAGATGTAATTAAAGTCCCAAATCTGTTGATTGTGAGTTAATCAAAAGATTATTTTTGATCCACCTGACTTAAAACAAAGTTCTTAACAAAAGGACCTGGGACCCTACAGTGGAAGACTTTCTCTTTAACTTGCATAGAAGAGCAGGCTGTCATAATTTGCCTGCTAACAAGGAAATGGATTTCGCCAACAGGCCACAGAACCAGTTCCAGTCCTAACGAAAACACACCTGTGCAGACTCCTTGACTGCAGCCTTTGGATACCTAGAGCAGAGGACCCGGGTGAGCTGTGCCCCGATTCTTCTCCAATGGAAACAGATAAAAATGTCCAATGCATTAGCCCACTAAATTTGTGGTAACTTGCTGGGCAGAAACAGAAAAGTCATACAGTTACCCAAGAGTACAGGAGTGATTTAAGAATAAGAAACTCTTAATAAAGATATACAGTCTTTTTAAAAAATGTTTATTTATTTATTTTGAGAGAGGGAGAGAGAGAGAGGATGAGAAGAGAAAGGAAGAGAGAATCCCAAGCAGGCTCTGCACTGTCAGTGGAAAGACTGAAGCAGGGCTGAATCCCAGGAACCGTGAGATCAAGACCTGAGCCAAAATCAAGAGCCAGAGCCTTAACTGACAGAGCCACCCAGGCGCTCCAAAGATAGAGTCTTTTACAAATCAAATCAACAGTAAAAAAAACTTTCCCTCTGAAAACCAAGGTGCTCCACAAATTATTAAATTTTAACTTTAGGAAAATATCTGGGACAGAAAGAATACTATGTATTATACTAACAATTTGTAAAAAGTAAAAAATTGAAAGCTGTTAAACTCATTACCTAGTATAATCTGCCTGAGGAATGCAAGAATGGGTTGGTGTTTAAAAATTATCATTTTAAATTACCACATTAACTGATTAAAGATAAAAAGAAAAGCTCTCAGTAGATGCAGAAAAGACATCTGATAAAATGTGCTAATTATGACAAATCCAAGCAACTTGAGAAACTTCTCTGCCAAGAATCAAAGTGACATCATACTCAACAGGGAAAAATGTACTCATTTCCTTAACTGTAAACAAAATGCCAGCTTGCCCACTATGATAGCTTATAATAGGCAAAGTACTAAAAGTCCTAGCCAAAGAAATATAACCAAAAAGTTGAGAAACAAAAAGCAAAAAATGAAAAGAAAAATAATTTTTTTAAAAATTACATAATGATGCTAAAATCCAAGGAAATCAATATTCACTCTTCTACAGCTAAGATGTACTTAGCAGAGTAAGTGTATCAAATATAAAAATAGTTAGCACTCAAATAAATCAACAACAAAGAATTTTTATATACAAAAAATGTTTAAAGTATATCACTTAATATGATAAATCACTTATTATATGACCCTACAAAAAACTTCTAAAAGGTTAAAATGAAATTTGCCAAATTTCATTGCATAGCAAGACTTGACTCTAAATTCATTTTTTTAACGTTTATTTATTGCTGAGAGAGAGAGAGACAGAGACCGAGTGTTAGGGGGGAGGGGCAGAAAGAGAGGGAGACAGACTCTGAAGCAGGCTCCAGGCTCTGAGCTGTCAGCATACAACCAGACATTGGGCCCAAACTCACAACCTGTGAGATCATGACCTGAGCCAACGTCAAAGGCTTAACCAAGTGGGCCACCCAGAAGCCCCAGTAATACTGAAATTTTATATTTAGCTCAGTTGGCAGATAAAAACACTTTTTGACACTTAAACAATATTGTGACATGTTTATGCGAGACACAGAATCTGAAGCAGCTCCAGGCTCTGAGCTGTCAGCAAAGCCCTATGCAAGGCTCAAAATCACAAACCGCAAGATCATGACCTGAGCTGAAGTTGGACATTTAACCAACTGAGCCACCCAAGTACCCCAAAACTTGACTCTATAAAAATTTTTAAATCTCTGTGATGTCAAAGGCATAATGAGTAATGTTCAAAAATAAAAAACTTGGAAAAATATTTGCATATGACAACAAAAGGCTAATGTAAACAAAAATTTAAAAACACAACCAAATATCAAAAAGAGCAAGACAAACAAGAACAACAAACTACATAAAAGGAGAATTAGTATAAAAAGAAACCAGAGGTTAGTGAATATATGAATTAACTACAACTCTGATGATAGTTTATTTTATCAAATTAGTAAATATTAGGTTCTCTCAAAATTCCAGATGCTGGCCAGCATGCGGGAAAATGGAAAAGAAGTTATAATAAATTGCTGGGGGGATCATAAATTTTCTAAATATTTAAGAAATAATTTCCTGAATAAATGGCAAGATTTAAGGTGCTCCCTCCCTACAGCCATCAATAGTGCCCATAAGGAAACAAAGACTGAAGGCAGCATTGTTTAAAGAGTAAATATGAAAAGAATTCTCATTAGAAATGTAGGAGCATGGAGTAGGAAATACACATAAATAATATTTCCATAATCTGTGGATATATCATTCTACCTTTATAATTTTCTGGATACTTTACATTTCTAATATACTTACAAGTGAATAGTAATAGTGAAAATCTTGTGTAAAGGTAAACAGCCATATACATAAGTGATAATTTGCAAAATACAGTAATAAAAAAATAATCTGCAAATAGGTTAAGTGGCTTCATTAAATCTCAAGTCCCCAAATCCTCAAGTAAAGAAAAGAAATATGATTTTCCTTTCAAAAAACAAATCAACTTTCAAATTTGAGAAAATACAACGCATATGTCATTACAGAAGAGGACATAATATAGGAGAATAGCATGAGAACACAAAGAAACTGTTAAGTTAGACTTGCTTAGGAAGCTTAAAGGAGGAAAAACTGAAGCTGAGTTTCAAAAAACACTAATAAAATCTTATCACTCAAGACCAATGACTGGAATGAGAAGAACAAAGCTCTAAATGAAACCTGTAGGAAAATCTAATTCTAAGGTGTACAAAAATAGAAGTAGTTACTTCAAAGAAGTAAAAGTACTCATTTATCATGTGCCTGGCCATCTAATAGGCCCTTCACACAACTTTTTTTTCCTAAAAAAGTCTTGTAGGCAGATACTATCTCATATCAAGATAAAGAAATTACCCTTAGATAAGTTAATACAGTTGAATAAGAAACTCCTGATGGGTAGAAATATAAGCCTTTCCTCATTCTACAATTCCTCTTAAGAAGTAAACCTCAGAAACATTGTAAGAGCTTGGTTTCACAAAAGGCAATAAAGAAAGATTCTCAAAACAATTATAGGTACAACAGAGAGGTGAAATGAAAATTACACAATTGGAGGAATGATGGATGGCATTTGTAGTGTCACCGAAATAGGATAAAGTCAGTATGTGTGTGGTGGCAAAATGATGGGGAATTAAGGAACAAGAAATACTAATTGTGCTATAGTACTGAGTATTGAGTGACTCCCCTGTGAGGAAAGAAAATGAGCACATGCACATTTAAAAAGAGTTATATGGGTTTTTCATCTGAGAACATTCTATGACTATTTAAAAAATGACACTGTGGTCTACCATCATCATAGTGGAGGTATAGCCAATACAATAAGATGATTTTTTAATGTAGAATAAAGATTGAAGGGCAATAAATAAAACTATTTCTTTTATAAATAATGTGTAGACAGTGATAATATATACATAAATGAACAAATTATAGATAAGTCATAACAATGGAACTTAGCAATGGCAGTATACAAAAAATCAAGTTCTATATATGAGGAAAAACAATTAGGAAATAAATATATAAAAGATAATATTTCATGCAAAGAAACAAACTGCATGGTAATAAATCTAACGGAGGAGGAGCAACAGTCCTCCCTTCAGATCTACAAAATGGGAATAACATTAATTAAAAGAGATCTCAATAAATACGCTATCCCAGGTTCAAGGTTTGGGAAAATCAATATGATATATAAATTTTCTCCTAATTAATATATCGATTCAAAGCAATCCCAATAAATATCCCAGCAGGTACCTCAGCAAAACTTCATTAGCTGTTTCTGAAATTTATATGAAAAATAAAGATTCAACAAGGGCTTGTGCAATCCTGCAGAAGTATTAAAAAGTTGATGAACTTTTATTCTGTTATAAAGATGAATTACAAATATATAATAAATTTGATAGTATACGAGTAGTTCAGAAGTAGACAAGTAAGCAAAGATATACAATAAAGTTCTCAATAATCTGACATTAAATGTTTATATGCAGGGAAGCAGGGAAGAATTTGGTTGGGGAGAGGGCCAATTGGATATCCACTTGGATATCCAAAACTGGAGTCTAAAGGCTGGGGTGGCGAAGGGCTAGGGGCTCAGGTGTTTCCAGCCCACCCGCACTGCGCTCCACTCTCCTGCACCCCACTCCGGCCTCCATCACCTCCAGCCTCCGTCACCTCCAGCCTCAGCGAGGCAGCGGCCCACGCACCACAACCCGAAGAGACCATCAACAACAGCAATCACAAAGCTCCAACAACAGCGACCCTGAGACTTAAATCGGGCTGTCTTTCAATTGAGACAGATCTGGTGCCTGACACGGACAGTGAGCCCTTGGATGGCACCATGTGGCCCGAGGCCCTGGGATGACTGACTGCTCACCAAGGTGGCGACTAGGGTAGACTACTGATCTTTCCCAGACAAGAGCCTTTTAAACCTAGACTTTACACAACCCCCGATGGAAGATGACGTGCAATAGGAGCTGTGTCTCCCCCATCACAGGGTTCCGCCCACCCAGACACGTGGAAGCTGCCTGGTCGGTCTCCACCAGCTGCATCTCCTTAGCTTCCTGGTGGTGAGGACCACACCCTGGGCAGTAGAGGGACTTCAAACTTCACAACCGACAATGCGAAATTTAAGTCAAAAGACTTAATGTTTTGTGACTGACCTCCTTAAGTCTTGGAGGAAATGAGAGAAAACCAGAAAGCATGAGATGAACTCAGAAGTGGCCCCCACACTCCCGGCTTGTCAGACATGGCTCCGCCAAAGGAGCGGCCTCGGCTACTCCCCGGGCTCTGTGGCTCCAGATGGCCTGCCTCACCATGGACTTATTGCGCAGCGCCCAGGCCAACCTGTGCGTCGCACTTGGGTGTGCAGCCTTCCCTTCAAGGTCAAGTACAAGTACACGCCCAGCTGGTCCGCACAGGAGCGAGCACTGGACCCTGCGCACTGCGGAGGTGGGTCGGAAACAAAGGACGTTCGCCGGGCCGGAAGTGCCCCTGAGTGGGTCCCACCGCCCAAGTAGGCCGTTTGCATTTTAAAAACCCTTAAAATTAAGGAAAGAAAACCCAAAGTGGGTAAGCAGTTCGGATTCTCAGTCCCTGGGTTCTGGCAGGGCTGTGGGGCTCAGGTGTGGATGATGAGGAACCTCGTACTTTGGTTGTAGAGCATGTCCCCTTGTTTTCTCTTTCGGACCTGTTCAGTAAGCTGTTTCTCATTTTATTAGGTTTGGTTATTAAAAATATAAAACTTGATGCCTAGCCAAAAAGAAAAAAAAAACCCACACACTTCTTTTTTACTATTAAAAAAATCACATTTAAAAATTTCTGAGTATTAAATCAAAGTAACATTGGCTAAAGTACCTGGCAGACAGAAGGCACCTAATAAGTGTTTGCTGATTTTTAAACTGAGTGACTTTGCAAAATAAAAATGACAAATGCATCCCTATGTGACTTTTTATAACAAGTGAAATTATTTCACAGATCCTTTTATTTTATTTCGTATTTTGCCCTCTTTGGTCAAACATCTTTCAGCCCACCCCCCTATATTGTCCCCCAACTCCTGATGGTACAAATTGGTATTCTCTTACTATATAGTCTACTTTGTCCCATACCACATCTTTGTACTTTTTTCTGTTAGGGTTATGCTAGACTCTAATTTTTAAATGCTAGAGGCTGAATGAAAAGTTATGGTTGTGAATTTTGCATAGAATAAGCATTTCTCCATAAAGAAACTCTCCCCAGTGAAGTCATTGGAAGGAATTTATGAAAGGAGAGACTGGGCATCTGGGTGGCTCAGTCAGTTAAGATTCCTTCCAACTCAATTTCGCTCAGGTCATGAACCCAGGGTTGTGGGATCAAGCCCCATGCAGGGCTCCACACTGAGCATGGAGCCTATGTAAGAGTCTCTCTCCATCTGCTTCTCTCCCACTCTGTCTTGTTCTCTATCTAAAAAACAAAAAAAAAAAAGTGAGCAATTACCAAGTTTTCTGATTTTTCATGTGTATTTTAAGCTTGGTGTTCAAGACCTAAATACTTATTCCCTTTTACTCCTTATAGGAAAATTTAAAGGTATGAAAATCATGCAGTGTTTATAATTGCCACAATACTTAAGCTTTCACTCCTTGCATTCACCTGTATTCCATTTGATGCCAACAGTAGCTATGAGCTTAGTGTGAATGATGCCACTATCCATCATGCCTGGCATAGAGATTATTAACCTGTGCTAGTCAAGTATCTATAAGAAACAGGAAGTACTCTCCAGAAGGAGTAATTTAAAATGTCTTAATAAAGAGACAGTATATAGGAGTTTAGGAAGGAAGGTGAAGTACTCTGCACTATCTATGGAGAAAAGCCACTATCAAAAATATCTAGGATCCACTATCTGGTATTGACCTAGATTGTTTCAGCTAAGAGTCATTATTGTGAATAAGGGCTATATTCATTTGTATAAAATAGAAACAGATATCAACATTATATTTGTTAGATGTAGCAATATGCTTGTATTATGTAGTAAACTTTAAACAGAGATTGTATTACTAAAAGCTTATAGCAGTTAATATTAAGTTCTTTCTTAATTGCACATATGCAAGATATGTGACTTCAACAAGTTAGAGTTATTTTCCCTCATAGTAGTCAAGACCTAGGAAGCCCAATGATGAGAATGAGTCTATGAAGCCTGTAGAGATTGAGATTCCTTTGGGTTCAAAATGTCATCCCTATTTGTAGAAAAGTTTTCAAATTAAGTATTAGAAATAAGTTGCTTCAAAATGATGCAGAAATTATTTTAGGCAAGAATCAAACATTTGTGTAAGCATGATTCAAAAAATATTTAATTAAATAGATATCTGTTTTATCTTTTAAATAAAATAAAACCACTCCTGTATAACTTTCTTTTTTAGATTTTGAAATGAGGTTAGTACACAATGATCTCTTGAGTTTTCATATTTGGAGATGGTCTTCCTCATTTCATAATATCCTTTATGTAAGTTTCTTCAAGGGCAATATTTTGAATAAACAAACTATTAATAATCACTTCATTAGTTGGGGCACCTGGGTGGCTCAGTTGGTTAAGTGCCTGACTCTTGGTTTTGGCTCATGCATGATCTCACTGTTGGTGAGTTTGAGCCCCACATAGGGCTCTGTGCTGGCAGTACAGAGCCTGCTTGGGATTCTCTCTCTCTCCTCTCTCTCTGTCTCTCCCTCTCTAAAATTAAATAAATAAATACATAAATAAATACATAAATATCTAACAATCATTTCAAGAGCATAAGTGGTAATAATATCCTACTGATAAAAACTGGCAAGTCTACATGAGAAAAATATTCATAATTTGTAGTAGCAGGTTGCCTTGTGTATGTTTTAAAATTATTCCTACATTCATTCTGTCATTTTTCTCTTATTTCTTAATCCATTCCATAGCAATTCATTTATTTTAAAAACTTTTTATGCTATTATTCTGCACATAACCCTATACTCACAGGCATTAAATATTTAGCTTATGTGCAGCAATTTAAAAAAAAGTTGAGTTTTGAAGAAGGTGGTAATCAATTCTACCTGCATCCACCAAAAGCTACCCAGGGACACCTGGGTAGCTCAGTCAGTTAAGCACTGGACTTCAGCTCAGGTCATGAACTCAGGTTCATGTACTCGAATCTGTCAGCACAGAGCCCACCTCCGATGATCCCTTGTCTTCTCTCTTTAGGCCCTCCCCCATTATCTCTCTCAAAAATAAATACATATTAAAAAGAATGAAAAACAGAATTAGACTCAGGGACACCTGGGTGGCTCACTCAGTTGAACATCTGATTTCCACTCAGGTCATGATTTCCTGATTCATGAGTTTGAGCCCCACATTCAGAGGACCTGTCAATGCAGAACCTATTTTAGATCCTCTGTCCCCCTCCCCCTGCTTGTACTCTCTTTAAAAAAAAACAACATAAAAATAAATAAACATTAATAAAAAAATAATTGACTCAATATTAATTTTGGAAGCTTTGGGTTTGGGATATGATAACCATTGCAGAAAAATAGCATATAAATAATATAAATGAAAAATAATACTGGGTGAATAGACTATTCAAATGGACCTTTTTGCACCAACACTTTTAATTTCATGGAAATAGTATTTTGTGTTTGAATACATTTTATATGAGAAACTACAGATCAATGATTTATCTAGAAATTACAAATACAAATAAAATAATAAATCATTTGTATGATGTGTTGTTATATTTTGAAATATTACTCTGAAAGACAATCTTTCAAAGTTTAATTCTCATTTTGTAAATGATTTTAGGTTGACTTACAAGTAAAGAATTCAGGAAAACTAAGAAAAATTACATTACTACATTTTACTGAAAATTCTAATGTTTTAATATTGAACATAAATGTGATAATCATCTTTTCATGTTTATTACATTAACTATAAAGAATCTGAAGATATTAAGTCTCCCTTTCCAATTCTTCTTTTACCCTGTTATTAATTTCTATTACAGCAGTTACTTTTGATAAGTTTTTTTGATAATCTGTACTCTTTCTCTATAAAAACTGAGCCATCATTTAGTAGTAGATATCTGTGATAAAACATCACTTTTATTCAATTAGGAGTTTCTCCCTTTATCTTGAAGTTGAAATGTTTTCTTTGTACAGTTGTACCTCATTTTATTGTGTGTCACATTATTGCACTTTGCAGATACTGCATTTTGCCTTGAGCAGGCCTGTTGATGCTATTTTCCAATAGCATTCCCTCACTCCCTGTCTTTGTGTCATGTTTTAGTAATTCTTGAAATATTTCAAACACTTTTATTAGTATTATATTTGATATGGAAACCTGAAATCAAAGCTCTTTGGTGTTACTGTTGTCATGGATTTGGGCTGCCACATACTGCGCCCACGTAGGATGGTGAATGTGAAGAATAAATGTGCCATAATGTTTTGACTGCTCCATTGACTGGCCATTCCTCAATTTCTTTCCCTATCCTTGGGTCCCCCCATTTCCTGAGATGAAAGAATTTAGAAATTAAGCTAATTAATAACCCTACAATGGCCCATAAGTATTCAAGTCTAAGGAAGAGTTGCTCATCTCTCACTTAAATCAAAAGCTAGAAATGATCAAGCTTCATAAGGACCCGTGGAAAGCCAAGACCAGCTGAAAGCTAGGCTTTGCACCATTTAACCAAGTTGTGAATGCAAAGGAAAAGTTCTTGAAGGAAACTAAAAGTACTACTCCAGTAAATACACAAATTTCGAGAAAGTGAAACAGCCTTATTGCTGACATAGAGAAAGTTTTAGTGCCACAACATTCTCTTAAACCAAAACTTATTGCAGAAGAAGGCCCTAACTCTCGTCAGTGCTAGAAAGACTGGGGGTGGGGGGCCAGCTGTGGAAGAAAAGCTTGAGGGTTGCAGAGACTGGGTAATGAGACTTAAAAAAAGATGTCATCTCTGTAACATTAAAATGCAAGGAAAATCAGCAAGTGATGATATAGAAGCTATAGCAAGTTATACCAAAGATCTAGTTAAAATAATTAATGAAGGTGGCTAAAATAAACAACAGATTTTCAAGCAGATAAAACAACACTCTTCTGTTTGAAGAAGGTGCCACCTAGACTTTCATAGCTAGAGAAGAGAAGTCAATGTCTGCCTCCAAACCTTCAAAAGGCAAGCTAATTCTCTTGTTACAGGCTAATGCAGTAGATGACTTTAAGCAAGACCAATACTCAGTTACTATTCAGAACCCTTAAGAATTATGCTAAGTCTACTCTCCCTGTGCCCTAAATGGAACATCAATGCCTAGATGATAACATATCTATTTATAACATGGTTTATTGAACATTATGAGCCCACTGTTGAGACCTACTGCTGAAGAAAAAAAAATCCTTTTAAAATATGGCTCATGACAATACACTTGGTCACCCAAGAGCTCTGATGGAGATAAACGAGATTAGTGTATTTTAATATATGCTGGCACAACATCCATTCTGCAGACCATGGATTAGGGAGCAATGTTTAATTTCATGTCTTATGATTTACAAATATTTACAAAAATATAACCTTATTTACAAAAATAAGGTTATAGCTGCTATAGATGATTCTTCTGATGGATCTGGGCAAAGTAAATTGAAAACCTTCTGGAAATGGTTAGCTACTCTAGATGCAATTGAATACATTCATGATTCATGGGAAGAGGTCAAAATTCCAACATTATTAACAAAAGTTTGGAAGAACCTAATTCCCACCCTCATGGATGACTTTGAAGGGCTCAGAATTTCAGTGCAGGAAGTAACAGTAGGTGTGGTGGAAATAGCAAGAGGACTAGAATGAGAAGTGGAACCTGAAGACGTGACTGAATGGCTTCCATCTCATGATCAAACTTGAATGGATGAGGAATTAATTCTTATTCATGAACAAAGAAAGTAGTTTCTTAAAAGGGAATCTATACCTGATGAAGATGATGTGAAGACTTTGAAATGACCACAAAAGATTTAGAATATTACATAAACTTAGTCAATAAGGCAGCAGCAGGATTTGAGAGGACTGACCTCCAATTTTGAAAGAAGTTCTACTGTGGGCATAATTCTATCTAACAGCATCACATGCTTCCTTTGTGAAAGGACTCAGTGGATGTGGCAAGTTTGTTGTTGTCTTATTTTGAAAAATTGCCAGAGCCACCTCAGCCTTCAGCAACTAGCACCCTCATCATTCAGCAACCATCAACACTGAGGCAAGACCCTCCACCAGCAAAAAGATTATGACTTACTGAAAGCTCAGATGATGGTTAGCATTTTTTAGCAATGAAGTATTTCAAATTAAGGCATATAAGTAATTTGGGGGGGCATAATGCTATTGTATACATAATAGACCACAGCATAGTGTAAACATAATTTTTATATTCTCTGGGAAAGTGAAAAATTCATTTGAGTCACTTTTTTGCCATATTTGCTTTTTTGCTGTGGTCTGGAACCCAAAGCACATTATCTTGGAGCTATGCTCACGGTCATTCTTAATTCAACTCTGTGTCTACGGAAATCCTCTGCCTTATTCCTATCCCTCTTCTAGCACAAAGCATTTTGTTCCCCTATATTGATCTTTCAATATTTATCATCATCATCTGTATCAGTAAGAAATACAAACATTTTAATACCCCTCAGTCTTAAGATGGTACATTGGTATAATATATTTTAAATACGTTATTAGTTTTATAGCAAACATGTTCAACTGAATGAAACCAAGTACTTCATATTTTCTGCCCTTTGATGCCTCAACATCTTTATTTTCTCCTTGAAGAACTAATGTGATGAGCCCTAGGCTTTTTCATTTTATTATGCACAAAGGATGTTTTAGCTCATTTCATATTCTATTCACAACTTTAAACAGGGATTGTAGGGAAAGAATTTTGGGAAAAGTGTTATTTATTGCTGCAATGAGTTGAATCGTGTCCTTCAAAAATTCAGATATTGAAATCCTATCCTTTGTACTTTAGACCATGACCTTATTTGGAAATAAGATTGCTTCAGATATGATTAGTTCAAATGAGGCCACATAGGATCACACTGGGATTCCAATATTCCTGGTGGCTTTAAAGAGGGGAAATTAGTCATCACACAATGCCATGTGAAGAGATTGATTCAATGTAGCAAGAGCGAAGGCACGCCAAAGACTGTCAGTATACCACCAGACGCTGGAGAGGGACATGGAACAGATTCTCCATAGCCTTCATCAGGAACCAAATATGCCAACAACTTGATTTTGGATTTCTAGCCTCCAACATAGTGAGGCAATACATTTCTGTTACTTAAGTCACACATTTTGTGATACTTTGTAGCACAATCTCTATAAATGCCTTTCTATTTAGTCATTTATAAAATGTCATTTCAAAATACTAGAATTTAATCAACTAACATCATCCTTTGACAGTGAGTCTATTTGTTAATCATTATCCCAAATGCTCATTTTCAATATTACAGAAAATTCTATGTAAACATAACATGAGGTAGAAGAGTTAAATAAACTAAGACATTTTATTTAATTTTCTCTTTCAGTCAACTAATGCGCCAGGACTTTACTTGACTAAAATATTTTTTCCCCTAAATTAAGCAGTTAATTTCTCAAAATATATTTAAAATCTATTCATATATTTCATTTCTTTTCAATAGAGAAATGGTCAATAGTTACCAATGGTTAGAATTAAAATGCTTTTAATGAAATTATTTTTTCCAAATGACAGTGTTTGTGAATTGGAAAATTTCTCCAAAGTATATTCCCTAAAACTCTAGATTCTCCAATGATTATGATGGAATTAGTACACAGAATATGAACCTTGAATATGTGATTGCTTCTGATTAAGGTTTTCATTTCTTTGTCCTGCTTTGAATAATCTCTAGCTTATTCTTTGGGGGAGTAGATCTGATTATTGATATTTGTCAGGATTCATATTAAAATGCCAGTTATTTTCTTTTCCTTACCTGTGAGTCCCTTGTAACCATTTGAAGAATTTATCTCAGGAGTTTAAATATTTTCTAACACTGGAAGCAATAACTGGCTTCTAGAAAATTATTTATTTCTCTATGGATAAAGAAATAGCCTCTTTTTTTAGCCCAACTTCTACACCTTCCATCCTTAAATATTCTTACTAGCCCTTCTACAGCAACTATTGCATCATTCGCTCTCCCTCTATTTTATTTTCCTTTTTGTGCTGCCTGGTCTTGGCTGAAAATGCAAATATGCACTTGGAAGTGAAAGAACAAATGATAACAGAATTTATGTGACTACTCAATGTTGTAATGCTGTAGTCTTTTGTAAGACTTTATAGATTAATATGCTTACTTATTTATCTTCAATTCCAGTACCACTTAACTATTTAGTATAGAATTTTGACTTTCAAATTCAAGATAGTATTCTAATCCCAAATACTTGACTCCTTTTTTTCATCAATTTCCTAGTGAAATGACCAAACTGATGTAATAAATCAAATGTTATCATCTATGACACTGCTAGAAATCAGGGTTCCTACCCACATACTGAAATTTCCACAAATTTGACAGGTCGTGGGTGGTGATGACAGAAAAATGAGAGATGGGGACTCCTAGACTCTACCAGAGGGATTGGGAGCTCCTACACTTTGGCAGAAATCCTTTTGGGAGGTGTTTTTTTTTTAAGTGTCATCCTATCAGAGCTCCAGACATGAAGATAAAACTGAACTCAGGCAGAAATATATGAAAGATGGGAAAGAGAAAGAAAACACAGAATCTTGTAGGGACCCAGATCTGAGGAAAGAAGAATCACATGGAGGAATGTACCCTTCACAAGTGTCAGGATAGAATGAGCATAGTGATAAGGAAGTGGGCTTCTAGGAAGACAAGCAATTAAAAATAAGACATCATTATGAGACACAAATGAAAAAATTATGCCTCAGTAAATAATTGAAGAAGAAATAATTTTAGAGCCTAAATCAGCCCCCCAAATTGGGTAACAGTGTTCACAAATTAACAAATTGTTAACAAAATTAACAAATTTGCTCATGGTCCATAGTTCCAAACTTGTCTTCAGAACAAACAACTTGGTTTTTTTGGGAGGGGAGAGGTGCTAATATCTATAACAAATAGACCCAGACTATTTAATAGTTCAGTACACAAACACACAAATGTATTTATTTATCATGTAACAGTACAGAGTGTATATGCATGATGTGAGGACATGCATCCTCCTTTCTTCCATGTCCATACAGGGACCCAGACTGCCAGAGAACTGTGTACTTTCCATGTATGATTCCAAGTTTTCCTTAGGAGTTGTATCCCTTCCAACCAGCCAAGGGATAAAGAACATGGAAGACTTGGCATGAGTGATTTTAATGGGCCAGTAGTTTCATAGGCACACATCACTTGGACTCTTATTCTATTGACTTAGACACAATCCCATACTTAACAACAGCTGCTGGGACATGTATTCAATCTGTCCACTCGGAGCAGAAGATTTTGATGTTCAGTTAGCAGGCGATGCCACAAAATATCTGGAAAAGAATTCTTTTTAAAAAATTTTTTATTGTTTATTTACTTTTGAGAGAGAGAGACAGAGTGTGTGGAGGGGCAGAGAGTGTAGGAGATGCAGAATCTAAAGCAAGCTCCAGACTCTCAGTTGTCAGCACAGAGCTGGACTTGTGGCTCGTCCCACTGACCATGAGATCATGACCTGAGCTGAAGTGGAAGGCTTACCCAACTGAGTCACCCAGGCGCCCCTGGAAAATAATTCTTACAAGAAGCCATAGAAAAAATTTAAAACTTCCTCAAATTTTGAGAAAATGTTACACATAACAAAATCAAAACTAAAAAAAACAGGAAACAAGTAATTATGGAAAGTTAATAATGTTAACTATTTTTTTAAATTTTTTTAATGTTTTATTGATTTTTGATACACAGAGAGACAGAACATGAGAGGGGGAGAGGCAGAGAGAGAAGGAGATACAGAACCAGAAGCAGGCTCCAGGCTCTGAGCTAGCTGTCAGCACAGAGCCTGATACAGGGCTCAAACCCACAAACGTGAGATCTGACCTGAGCCGAAGCTGGAGACTTAACCGACTGAGCCACCCAGGTGCCCCAATAATGTTAACTATTAAGATGAAAACATGGTTTCCAGATTTAAACAACACATCTTGACTCAATAAAGGCTGTCAATATGATATAGAATAATTTAGAAAGGAAACTGTGTATTAAAAAAAATTATCTTGGGGCACCCGGGTGGCTCAGTCAGTTAAGCTTCTGACTTCAGCTCAGGTCAAGATCTCCTAGTTCATGGGTTCGAGTCCCGTGTCAGGCTCTGTGCTGACAGCTCAGAGCCTGGAGCCTGCTTCAGATTCTGTGTCTCCCTCTCTTTCTGTCCCTCTCCTGCTCACACCATCTCTCTCTATTTCTCAAGAATAAATAAACAATTTTTTAAATTATCTTGATGAGTTATACCAAAACTCAAAGGAAAACATGATAGGCAAAGTTTCAAAAATAAATGTTTTGTATATGCAAGAATATTAAAAATAAAACTGTCTTGTGATAAGTTACAGATTTTAAGTTGAGTATAATTTTGTATTATCTGATACAAACTAATATTAACTGGATATACAATACTAGATATCAGATGCAATAAATATTAGATACTAGATACAATATTTAATATTGTATATAATTTGTATTATCTAATTAATAAAAAGAATTAAGGCAGTGTATATCTGTTTGTGGTCTGTGGACACAAATATTACCATTCTATAGAGATGATGTTTTATTGCTGAAGTAACAAACTTCTCATTTTCTTATTCTATGGAATAGTAATTAAAAATACATTTGTTTTAATTATTCCCATATATAAATCTCTTTTGATCAGTTACCTCACTGTTGTGATTGTTGTTAAGGATTTTGAGCTTGAGTTTCACCACTTATAATTGTGGTTCATAATAACCAACTTAGGACAATCATGATATTTAAATGAAGTAGTAGACATGAAAATGTCTGGCCAATTTCTTTCCATTAATAAATGCTTATCAATGCTAACATGTTCCTGAATGAAAATGCATCAATTTGTGGAACAATCATGCAATTTCAACCTACAAAAGAAAAATTAATACTGATTAACATTGAAATCTAAGGCAGCTTACATGATGTTTAATACCATTGTTTTACAAGTTTTAGGCTGTAAATTTATGCAAAAACTGTCAACAACTTTGATGTTGTGTTTTGATATTAGTTTAATATCTTATTGTTCCAATGAGTGTACTTGACTTCATCATTTAGTCATTGATTTTTCACTCATATATTACTGCATAGCTTATTTATATGAAAGTTCAATAGTGTTTTGGGTGTTGTTGTTTTTTTACTTTTTGTCCTCATATCATAACATCTGAAAATATTTTATTAATTCATCCAATTGATTCCAATCCTACTCCAAAATAGACAGTAGCAATTATGCTCTTGTGTAACAGTAGAGAAATGTGATGAAATGTTTAACTTAAAATTTTGTAACTATGAGTTATGGTGTTACTGGTAACTGGATGCAGCAGCAGTGTGTGAGCAAATGGATCATCAGGCAGGGAGAGTAATTATGTGAGCATGGTAAGCTAATTTTATGATATATTTTTAATATAACAATAGAAAACAGATGAAGCTTTTGGTACTTGAAAGTGGAGTAACATTGAAGGATCTACCTAAAATGCAGGAGTGGCTTTGAAATTGGATGGTGTGTGAAGGATGGAAGAAAGACGAGGAGCTTTGCTTTGAACAAATTGTCAGTAAAAACATAGATGTTGAAAACACTGCTGGTGGGAGCTCAAAAACCAGTGAGGAACATTATAGAGAAATCCTAAATTGCCTTAAAGAAAGCATAAGTGGACATAAACAGACTTCTGGTAGAAATCTGGACTTGAAGAACAGTGCCAGAGAGGTCTCTCAAGTAATGAGGAAAGTGTTCTTCCCCATGGGAGGAAGAAGAATCCTTTCTGCATGGTGGAGAAAACTTAGTGAAAATGTGTCCTACAGTTATCGGAAAAGCAGAACTTATAAGTGACAAAGCCAAGGAGATTTAAAAAATTAATTTTTATTTGAGAGAGAGAGAGAAAGAGAGAGAAACTGCATGTGAGCAGGGGAGGGGCAGAGAGAGGAGACACAGAATCCGAAGCAGGCCCCAGGCTCGCAGCTGTCAGCACAGAGCCTGATGCGAGGCTTGAACTCATAAACCACATGATCATGTTCTGAGCTGAAATCAGACACTTAACTGACTGAATCACCAAGGCACACTGCCAAGGAGATTTTTAAGAACAGTGTTGAAAACACTGCTTGGTGTCTTCTTGCCACTTATGGCAAAATATAAAAGGAGAGAGACAAATTAAAGCAATAGCTATTGGCTATTGCCTGGGTGGCTCAGTTGGTCAAGCATTGGACTCTTGATTTGGGCTCAGGTCATGATATCACAGTTTCAGGTTTAGGCCCTACATCAGGCTCTGTGCTGATAGTACAGAGCCTGCTTGGTATCTCTCTCTCTCTCTCTCTCTCTCTCTCTCTCTCTCTCTCTCTCGTCTCTCATTCTCTGTGCCCCTCCCCTGTGTATACTCTCTCTCTTAATAAATAAGTGTAGGGGCCCATTCAACCAAAAGGCCTGTTGAGATCCTGCTGTGAACTACCAGGAGGAACGCACATATCCCTACCATAGCTGGTGGGTGCACCCCTGGTGCAGTAGGGTCCCTCAGTTGAGGATCAGGATTAAGTCACTCTCCTGGGAGACTAAGAGTACAGTGTCATATGGCTTGTTGGGTCCTACTCTCCTTTGTTTTAGAGAATGTACGCATGACCTCTTGATCAAGTTGGATTAGAGACTGTAGTTAGTTTTCTATGACCTTTAATTATAGTTTCGGTGAGTGGGCAAATTTTCAGATTGAAACTCCCTTCCTGGTCAGGGCACTTTACCCGTAAGTCATCATGTTTACCTTTAAAGAAAAATAGCCTTCTCTTAAGCTTTGGTTAATATTATACTACATGTGTAGAACAAGACCCTCATTAATGTATTTCATTCCTGTTTTTGAAACTCTGTAGTAAATTATGTTATTGTTCTCTTTACCATGGAAACAATAATCTTTTCTGGAACATGTGATTCTTACCTAAAATCTCAGCATTATAAACAATGTAATCATTAAAGACAAAATATAATCACCTATGGTATATAAAGATCCTAAGCATCACAGTAAAGTGCAATAATGCCACCATTCACTTTGTCTGTGTTCTTTCTTATAGATACTGCTCCAACACCAACCCCTTATTTAGGGACCCTTAGACCCTGGTGTGTGGGCTGGTCCCCCGCAAATAAGTAAATAAATAAACTTAAAAACATAAAGCAATAGCTATTAAGCAAAAAGGAATCAGGTTGATGATTTGGAAATTGTAGCCTCTCCAGATGACACAATACCAAAAGTTCAAATGCCATTGAAAGTGTGACATAGAGCAAAGGGAGTATATGACTATCCTTGGCTCAAATGTTAGAAAAATCACAAGGTCAGAATATTAATTCATAATAAATTAAGAATGTGCCCTCAATGTCTATCAAATCAGAGGAACTCCGTAAAGTTTAAAAGTATTTTTACACAACTATCTTGATAGAGCCCAAAAAAGAAAGAAAACATTATCTCAGAAATACCTGTAGGAATGACTTTTATTAATAAAGTAAAACAGTCCAATTTACACACAACCCAAGTTTCATCAGAAACACTGCCATTTTGTACTAAATGGGACCAAAAAAAAAGTATCATATACAAGTTTTTGAACCCAAGTTTTACTGGCCAATATAGTTGGAATTATGCTACTTTTCATAAAAATGAATGACTCAAATGGCAAAAGTAGAACTCAGGGGGTTTAGCCAAGAGTTCAGAGAGAGGACCAGAGACGTGAAGAAGAATAATCCTAAACTTTGAAATCTTACTTAGTTGAATTAGAAAATGAAATCTTGAAAGTTTTGAACTGATGAGATTAGATGGGATTTTGGACTCTGAACTCATGCCTCACTGGCACGAGGAATCTAGGAAGTCTGGTAAGAACATGAACATAGTTTGCATATGGAACAGAGAGCAGTTTTAGTAGCCAGAGTGGATTGTGCTGGGTAAAAAGATATCCTCCATTATATCTGCCTCTTGGTGTCGCTCCTGTGATTATGTTTCCTTATATGGGAGACGAATTTTTCAGACACAATTACTTTACCACCTAGGTAGTGAGGTTCATGGAAATGTGTATGCATTTGGTTTGGTTTTAGATAGTGCCCATGTGTTTTCCGTTACGTTTTGCATTTTTCTTTTGAGGGGAAGGTTGGTTGTGGGTAGCTCAAACTACTCCATTGCCATTCCTATATTGCCATTGCCCCCCTTTTTAATGCTAACTAAGCAAACTAGAAAAGTATTAATTCATTATTTCTATCTGTTGTTAATAAGATAACCAAATGAAATATTTTAGGAGGTAAAATCATGCACAGTTTAAAGAAAGATTTATTGTAGCTTCTGTGATAATTTACTCATCCATAATCAATAGAAAGTAGTCTAGCTTTCTATATGAAATCATTTTGTTGTTGCTGATTTTAGATTTACATACAAAATTCCAGAAAAGGTCATGCATTTATCATTTAGTATATTTGCAATTACAATGCATTAAAATAGAAAATTGTATAACTTCCTAATTAATGGTAAATGACAATTTAATAACTTTATAAAGATGCAATAGTAATAGGAATGAGTAATTTAAAATAAGTATATAGATCAACCCAATAATAAATACTTTAAATGCTATAAATAGTACAGATATACTTTATAAATAATAAACATAAGTAACTTTTCATAGAATAACAGAGTCCATTGAAGTAATGTGTGTACACATACAAGTGTGGTGTGTGCATGTGTGTTTGTGTGTCTTCAGAACAGAATTTTTCTTTTAACAAACTCACAAAATATTGAAAGTTACTTTGTATAAATTTTGTGTTATGCTCAGCAAAATTTTAGGGAATATCACACCCTCAAAATAATTAGAGATTTTGTTTCTTTTTTGAGAGAGAGGAAGAGAATCTGTACACACGCGCACATGTGTGCATGCACACACACACACACACACACACACACACACACACACACACACACGGGATTGGGGGAGGGACAGACTGAGAGGGAGAGAGAGATCTTAAGCTATCTCCATGCCCATCACAGAGCCCAACACAGGGATTGACCTCATGACTATGAGATGATGACCTGAGCCCAAATGAAAGTCAGATGCTTAACTGACTGAGCCATTTGGGTGCCCCAAATAATATGAGATTTTTAACAATTAAATTATTTTCATAACTTATTTCTTTCTACTCACAGCTATCCCATTGTTTTAATCATTTATTCTTGTACACACACACAAATATGCACACAGAAGAAACATGACATGGACAAGTAGACAAAGAAATATATACAAAAAAGTCGTCAGCATAAACATTCTCCACAAATACCAGATACAAATAAGTTCACTTTATTCCTCCACTTTTTTTTCACTCTCAAATTTAGATTTCTCTTAGGTTAATTATTAAATAGTTGATTTAAAGTTATTAGTTGTTATTTAAGTTTTAGTCAGATTAATTCTTGTGAAGTTACCTCAAAACTCATTTACAAGAATCTCCAAGCTTCTCCACAGCTTGATTCTTTGATATTTCAGTCTACCACTAGGAAAAATATGAGGACAAAACTCTTTTTTCTCAGATTTATGTTCCACTTAATTTCCTTTCTGGTAACAAATATATAAGAGTGGGGTGAGTAGAAACCCTCACCTTGAGTGTGGTCTAATCTCTGTATTGGTTAAGAAGCCCTAAGGCTGAGGTACTGAAACAGATTTTCAAAGATATCTTGTTAAAATAAGATAAACATCTTTTTATCCCTCACATAACAGTATGGAAATAAATGCGTTTTCTGGGGTAGGTAAGAAATTATACTACATTATTCCTTCTGTTTTTTGCTCTGCCATCCTAGAATGTTGTGTCTTTTGCATAGCCAAGCTTAGGCATGGATGACCATGCCTAAATTCCAATTGGCAGAAAGCATGGTAAAGATGAATGAGTAGCTAACAAGTCATTTAGAAATTGCACACATCACATCCACTCTCATTCTACTGGTAAGAAATTTGTCACATGGTCAACATTATTTCCAAGGCCAATTGTGAAATATAATCCTCACAAAGCCACATGCACAGAGAAATGGGAAGTGTGAAAGATGGAAAGAACAGATTTGAAGAGGGAGGAAAAAGAGAGATCAGCAATTATTCTAGTAGTCTCCATGACAAAGCAAAGTAATCATAATATTTCAGCATATATTTTCCAAAGCCTGAGAAATCTGTCTGTAATTACACCATATGTGAGTTTTGACACAGTGTCTGGTCTCTGTTGGAATGACTGACAGCGCAAACTAAAGATAGGCTTGTGTGGAATATTCTTTATTTCTCCTTTAATTCTTAATGATGACCTTCTCAGGTAGAATACTCTTGATTGAGTTTTTTCCTTTCATCACTTTGAATATCTCATGCCACTCCCTTCTGTTCTGCAAAGATTCTACTGTTAAAAAAGTCAGCTGATAGTTTCATAGGAGTTTTCTTGCAAGTAAGAAGCTGTTTTCCTCTTGCTTTAATATTTTCTATTTAACTTTTGAAATTTTAATTATATTATGTCACAGTGTAGATCTCTTTGGGTTCATCTCATTTGGAACATTCTGTATTTCCTGGACCTAGATGCTGTTTCCTTCCCCAGGATAGGGAAGTTTTCAGACATTATTACTTCAAGTAAGTTTTCTTCCCCTTTAGTTCTCTCTTCTTCTTCTGGGACCTATAAAATGCAAATGCTATTCCACTTCATATTGGTCCATGGTTTCTTAAGCCATATTCATTATTTATTTATTTATTTACTTACTTACTTACTTACTTACTTACTTATTTATTTTACTTTTTGTTGCTCTGTTTGGGTGAGTTCCACTTCCCTGTCTTCCATGTTAATGATCTCTTCTTCTGTGTCATCTAGTCTGCTATTGAACCCGACTAATGTATTTTCAGTCTTTAACTTTGTGACTTCTATCTTTTACTTATATTTTCTCTTTGCTGAATTTCTCACCATGTTTTGTCCCAAGTTGTGTGAGCATCTTTATGACTGTTACTTTAAACTCTTTATCATGTAGATTATTTATCTCTGTTTCTGAGATTTTGTCTTGTTTGAAGTATTCTTGTTTCTTCATTTTGCTTGATTCTCTGTATTTATTTCTAGGTATAATGTGAAAGAGCTGCCTCTCCAGTCTTGAGGGTTGTGTCCTTCTGTAGGAGGCAATCCCTACTGATCAACCTTGCCCTAGTTCTAGGATGCCTACGGAACTCTTTGATTCTTTTATTTACTCTTGATAGATCCCAATTGTTGACAGAGTGCCAAGGCCTGTCAGTGTTCCAAAGGGAGTGATCTCAGTCAGCACTCAGATGAGGCTGATTGGAAGCCAGACCTCAAACAGCAGCTTAGAACATATACAAATATATGCAGTCCTGTGAGACCATAAATGAAGATGCTGCTGACTTCCAGACCAGGAAATATGGGGATATCCCCTGGAAAACAGTTGGCAAGATTTAGGGCTTCAGATGAATATACTCTTTCTGGGAGGTACCAGTGAACTCTGATGAGGCCGAGGAAATGTGTGCAGATGATTTCCCCTGCCTACATTCCATGAGAGCATCTCTGTAGCCATTAGATGTGTGAAAATCTGAAGCCTGTATCTTGGGTTGAAGCTCCAGGACAATGATATGGACTTTTTTCATGAGTATACTGAGTTGTGTTTCAGTCTGTTGTCTGCATATTGCCCTACTTGGGCTGTTGCTTAAAACCATCTTTCCAATAGTTACAGTCTTGGGGACCCAGATGTATAAGCCCTTCTGGCCACCAGAGTCAGGGAATCAAGACACATTCCATATGTGGGTGGCACTTGCCCACAAGTATTAGTAAGGCCTGGGATAAGTGCTAGGCACAGTATATACCTGCGGCTTCAGCAAGGCCATGTCTGCCCATGTATACTAATGCTGGCAAGATCAGAGTGCATCAGATGGTTCTCTGCACCACTCATTTTCCCAAGAAAAAGCCCAACTAATGTTTGCAGTGCTAAAAAATGGTTTAAGATTAGAAACTAAATCACCTTTACATATAATCCAGTCACCTCTCAAACTGCTACCTTTTTTGCTGGTTCCCAGGGAGAGTGAGTCTTGTCCATAAGCCTCTTAAAAGGAGAGTCTCAGATCCCTACTGCCCCCAGCTCCTCTAGATATTAGCCTCATCGGTTTCGAAAGCCAGACATCTTTGGAACCTCATCTGTCTGGTTAGGTTCCAGTGATTGAGGTTCCTAATGTAGGGCACAAACCTCTTGCTCCTCAGGGAGAGGTGCCAGCATCATGAAAAGCTCCTATTGCGTGTTGCCACCTAAGGGTGGGTTTTTTCATAAGATCACAACTCTGCCTCTCTCACATGTCTTTATGTGGCACTTTTATGACATTATTGTTCAGGAAGCTGTTTGGTTAGTTTTCAGTTCTTCTTCAACAGAAATTATTCTATACGTAGTTGTAGATTTAGTGTGTCCATTGACACGGGATCTTCCTATACCACCGTCTTGGGCCACCTTCTCCTAGATTATCTTTTCTGATGTTGCATGCTAATCTTCATTTCAATTGTTTTGAATGGGTTCTTGGTTAAATGGCAAAATTAGAGTAAGAAAATTCTATTCATTTTTTCCTCTTATTTAAACACAAAACTGAAAAACGGACAAGCTGTGTTTTAAATATTTGTTTTTTATAATTTAATATTATAATGGAGACTATATGTAAGACATCTGCGTTTTGTAAGACTTATTTACATAAGATCACAAAAGGTGTATTATAGATGATAAACCAAAAAATATTATTGGCATAAAGGACCTGCATGTGAAGATAAAGATTAAATGACTATGGAGGAAAACTAAAATAATATTTAGTACTGTTACTTCCGTACTACTCATTGTTGAGACACTGCTACAAAAATGGGCAATATGTATGCACATCTTCCAAATCAAAGCACCAAACATAAAATTTTGTCTTTATGCCTTATTATAAATAACTTACTCTACAGTTAAGATATATTCAATGTTTGATCTACTCAGTTTTATAAAATTAAAAACTATTCTTCACTATGGACCACATTGATACTCTCACATAAGCCAAAACTATGATGCAAAATTGCTTCTGTTGTAAAATTTTGGTGTAATATGGGCGCAATTTCTTGTACATATTGAGACTTAGTGGGTTCAAGAGTGCGTGGTCTTTTTAGCTCAAATTAGGAAAGGCATGGCCATCCCTTTCATATGGCTATGAAACAGCCCTTCAGTTATGTCACAAATAAATACAATCAAAGGCCTGAGGAGCAGTGCTGAGAAGAAGGATGAAAAGACTGCATGAAGAGCTGCTGCCTCTTAAGATCTGGTAGCTATGTAGTTGTTGTGTCCTTGCCAAGATCACCGCCATTAGGCTACATGCAGACAGCCAATTGCAAACAATTCATGAGGAGATTACAGAGCGTTGGCACCTAATTTAAGAATATATTGTTATGTGGGCAGTGGAGTTTACATAGAAGGGATACTTGGTAGGATTTAAATGAGCTCCCCTGAACCTTTCTTCCTGCTTAGGAAATAATACAGTGCTTTCAATGAAAATAGATATGATGGTTCAATTGATATGTTGTTGAACCTGAATAAATATGACTTAAATGGAAAGGTAAAGCTTCAGTTCTAATCGAAAGGCCAGCAAAAATTAGGTCTTTATTTAAATTCATTCAGGCAAGATCCCATGTAATATGATGGTTAAGAGATCTATTGATTATATGAGTTTATAATTGCAAAGTATTTCTATGTTTACCATGTTCCAGACACTGTCTTATTTAGGTTATAAATGTATTTAAAACTAACACTTAAAAATGTTTTAACAATACATTTCTCAAATCTATATAAAGTGAATGAAAATACATCCATGCACAGAGAAACAACTGACTACTATTTATCAAAGATATTTTATAGTCAATTTATTACATTTTTAGATAAGATCTTATGAACTTATAAATGACATTCATATAGTGTGTAACCATTCACTTATGATCAGCTAATATGTGGCCACAAGTGAAAAAGCAAATTCAAAATTACTATTAAGACTTCTAGATAAAATGGACTTCATAAGTATCTTACCTGATTTTGTTCAATATTCAACTAACTTTCCAGTTATGGGATTGACTTCCCACTCACTTTTTCATGATTGGCTCTTCTAAGAGAAAAAAAAATTATGACATCCAGTGATTAGTATGATTTTAAATTGAGTAGACGACTTCTGTTAACTATAATGGAAGCTTTATTAGAACTCATGTGGATTATATTAGCTTTTATATTTTTTTCAGTAAAATAGATTGTTTGAGAAATACCCTGGTGGTTCACACCAGAAGTGTCCATTTTAGAAAAAAAAAGAAAGAAAAAAAGATATTTAAAAATCTTCACAGATTTAACATCCATAAAAATATTGCAGAGTTTACGTGTAAACTCCCTCATTAAATAATCTTGCCTTTGAGTATAAAAGCACTAGAATACCAGGACCATGGAAAATATAATGTAACACAAATAAAAATGCCAGTATTAAAGAGTCAATAAGTGGAAAACATTTCATAGAGTGTATTAGATCAGCTCAATTTTTCTGTAGCAACATTATTCATTTGCAATCATTTATTTTGGCTACTTTAATGAAAGTTTGATAAGTGAAATAGCTTTAGAAAATTGGGAATCAAGTATTTTCTAATACATACATATTATTAATCATTTTAAGAAATTCTAAATAGTATCACCATCCTATTGTATATTAATACTAATACACACAATAAATTACTAAAATCCAAACTTTTATGAAGAAAAAGTTAATTTTTATACAGACCTTACTGAACCCTACTATTATCTCCCACCCCACATGCCATGCATACACAGAATAAACAATTTAGGAAGCCTGGTGGGCATAAATTCATATATTTCTCCAGGCTTATACATGTATTCACATATACCCACACACATATATGTTTACAGTTATGCATGTGTATATGCATGTCAACTTGTACATGCATATATATATACATACACATATATATATTATATAGTAGATATCACTATAGCTAAATATTTTTAATTTCTGAATCATAATGCATATTATGCATGGAGTATAACTACGTAATCATTTCCTTCTTAAAAATTTTCATTCTATGTTTATTTTTTGAGAGAGTGAGAGAGACAGAGTGTGAGTGGGGTGGGACAGAGACAGAGGGAGACAGAATCCAAAGCAGGCTCTGAGATGTCAGCACAGAGACTGACATGGGGCTCAAATTCATGATTTGTGAGATCCTGACCTGAGCCGAAGTGGGATGGATGTTTAACTGACTGAGCCATCCAGGCACCCCTGTAATCATTCCCTATTAATAAATTTTCTTATTTTCATCACTTCTGTCCAGAGACTGTTACAATAAATGCAGTCTTGCAGGTATTCTGGGTATAATAATATGTATACACACACACACACACACACACACACACACACACACACACACACACACTGCATATATGAAGACATAAGACATTCTGAGAGAGGAAAACCTTTCCTTGTACTGCAGAGTCCTGAAGCACTGGTCCACAGACCTGTGACAGTAGCTGTGCCTAAGGGGAAAAGATTTTAATCAACTGAGAGAGGAAGTGTAGCATATTGGTTAAGAGCATTCATTGTCTCGGGTGTAAATAGCCTGTGGGTTGAAAGGAAAATAAATCTTGTGATTTTAATATCAAGAGGCAATAATAAAATAATACCTTTTGGTATTATAAAATATTATTATTAAAAATAAAAAATACCTTTTGGAATACTGATGCGTGAGTTTCAGCCTCAAGATGGACCCTAACAATCCATCAAAATGTCTTGTAGAATGGTTATCATGTTTGCGGTACAGTTCTGCACTTCTAATTTCAGAAAGGTATATGAAAGAAGCAGGTTCACTTGATGGTGATAAAGGTACACGTAGGTTTACATGCCTGAGGTAACTGATCTCATCAACTCCTCTGTAGTCATGCTGCACCCTGAGTACACTGAGTTTGATAGGATACTCCTAGGTCAGATGTGAAAAATCAAAAACATACCCAACTTGGCAAATGTGCAAGTAAATCAACTTTAAAAATTGGTTTGGAGAGGAGCAGTTGAATGTCCATTATGTTTGATGTGACCTTTACTCATTTGGGAGTTACCATCTTTTAACTGTGTATCTACCCTCTGGAATGGATCATTACTCTAAACATCTGATTCCTTCATAATCTGTTCTGTTTTTTGACCCTGTGAGACTTCCTTTCATACCTTTAGTATTTAAGGAAAGCTAGTTTTATTTTTCTGTGAGGGATCTCTATCTAGTCTTTCCATAACCAGAGATCAACATTTGATACTTGTATGTTCTATAGTTCACTACATGAATACATTGAAGGTCATATGAAGATGACCAGAAATAATTTTTGGTAATAACTATATGACATATTTCCCATTGGATTCTTATAAGACAATTATTTTTCTCCTCCAAACATGACTTGCTTTTTCTGTCATTTTCATGAGTTTTGGTATGTTTTATACTTATAAACCCTCAATCTCCCCTAAGTAAGTAATAATAGCATAATATTGCCCCAGTAGTTAAAGATAAATGATATAAAGATAAATCATATAATTGTGGTGGTGGGTCCTTTGTTTCCACACTATGGAATTCCCATCTTCTTATTTGGGTGAGTTAGGAGAGTAGAGGAAGTTTTCCTCCTTCAAATCTCAATGTCAATCATGAATATTCAAGAACCATATTTCCTATCAGGACAGTGGAAGATAAAGGATAGGGTGTCACAAATACCAACTTTAAGGAGTTCACTACACACTTGAAAACAGCTTGCACAATAAGCGTTCTGTCCTCTGCTCCCTGGTCATTTCTGATGGTAGCTTCTCACTCTTGACCTTCCTTCCCCTCTTCTCTCTCACAAATTTTTAAGGTTTTTCCATTTTCACTCTACTCTTGTACAAGACTAGTATCACCTGTTTTCCAAACTACAGGAGAACATTCAGCCTTATGTATCACTTTATATCTATGTTTCTTATTCATGATGAATTAAAGGAAATGGGGAAAAAAGCCCTTGATATATCAGTGGGAGAAAAAGTGGGAGAAACAAACAGAAAAATAGCTGCACCAAATGTAACACAGATACAATGACTTACCAAGTATGTATAGACCTCTTTACCATCCACCAGGCAGTGTTCTCAGCAGTTGGGATACATAAGTGAACAAAACAAAGGCTCCTGCCTCTTGGAGTTTCCCCATATGGTGGAGAGACAGTTAATGACAAATAAACAAATCATGCAAATTAATAATTATAGGGGAGAAAAGCCAAAAAGGGAAGGCATTATAAAAGTGTAGTAAAGGATAGTTTGATGTTAAACAGAGTGGTCAGGGCAAACCTCAATAAAAAGTTAAACAAAAACTGAATAAAGATGCACAAGCCATCCAAGTACTCACATGGTGAAAAAATATTTCTTCCTTTTGGAAGAAAGGAACACTCTGGAAGTTGAGTAAACAAAAAGGAGGTAGTATGACTGTAGTAGAGAGAAAGATTAGCAGGATGGGTTAGAGAGTTAACAGGAATACTGATCACATAGGGCCTTGTAGGAACTTACATTAGGGGTTTCCTCTGTGTAACAGTGGAAGCCATTGGATGGTTTAAGACAAAGGAGCATTTTATTTTGTTATTTTTTACTTGTTTAAAATTTTTTAACATTTATTCATTTTTGAAAGACAGAGAGAGAGACAGAGTATGAGTGAGGAAGGGCAGAGAGAGAGGGAGACACAAAGTCTAAAGCAGGCTCCAGGCTCTGAGCTGTCAACACAGAGCCCAGTGCAGGGCTTGAACTCAGGGTCCGCAAGATTATGACCTGAGCTGAAGTCAGACACTTAACCCAGATGCCCCCAAAGGAGCATTTTTAAGGTATCATTATTTTGAGACTGTACAGAAATAAGGGAAGAATTAAGAGGAATATTCATATGATTATCTCTAAACATGTGCAAGGTGATGTGACTCAAACCAGGGTCATGGCCATGAAGACAGTGAGAAGCAGTTGGACCTGAATGTATTTTTCCAGATGTATATATGCATTGATATCAGAGCATATTCAAATATAGAAAAAGTATATTAAAGTATTGTTTTTAAAATATAAGTTAAGATCTTTAGTGAATTGCTAAACATCTTAATGACCTCAGGGTATGTATGTGTATGTGTGTATGTATGTGTATATATATGTATATGTATATGTGTATATACGTATATATAGTCAGACTTTACACACATTTTTACAAGTTTGCCAGTTCAAAACAAAATAAAATTTCCCCCAAGTCTATCTTTGAAATTAATCCTTATTCTCTCAAGATGCAATATAAAGAGAACACTTCAGACATAAGAAATTTATAACATAGTTAAATTGTGGTTAAAAAATGTTCAATGAGTTTTAATTTTTTAAATGTTTATTTTTGAGAAAGAGAGACAGAGTGTGAGCAGGGAAAAGGCAGATAGAGAGGGAACACAGAATACGAAGCAGGCTCCAGGCCCTGAGCTGTCAGCACAGAGCCCAGTGCTGGGCTCAAACCCATGAACCACGAGATCATGACCTAAACCAAAGTTAGATGCTTAACCGACTGAGCCTCGCAGGTGCCCCTTCAATAAGTTTTAACAAATTTATACTAATGTTTCTTTTACTTGCTAATAAAAGTGTTTCAAAATCATCCTTCTCCCAACTTAAAAAATATAAAATAAATTAAAACATTAAATAGATAGCTAGATAGATATTAAAGATAAAAGTCCCAGTTAACAGAGGTTGATAGTAGAAGTCTATCAGAAGTGCCTCACTAACACTGAAAGAATTTGGTCCTCCAAGTATTCACATGATATATATGTTTATAGATTCTTGGCCATAGACAGTGGTGCTCTGAGATGCAGGCATGCTGAATTTTTCAGTCTAGAGGTTGCATGCCATCCCCAGGGCAGTGATAAATGCGAAGGTTGTGTGCAAGGGAAAGATTTGGGAATGTTTTAACAAGTTAACATTTTAACAACAAAAAAATCTGAGCAGCAAATTTTCTCGGAATTTTTTCAAAATTCTGTCCTAGAAGGTAGCAAAGCATTTCATGCCATGCATGCTGCAGTGAAATTGGAGCCACTGAATTAAAATGTAATTCAGAGGTTACAAATAGAAGCTCCAGAAATGTCTTTTTTCTTTCTTTTAAAAAAAAAATCTATGTGAAATGGCTCTGTTCCTAACAGTGATTTTTTTAGACGGATATGGACATTAGAAAGAAAAAAAGGAAAAAATAAAGAGTTGGAAGGGAAATATAGAAGTTATTGGCTTTAAATACTATTAAGTTATCTCTAGTAGAAACAAGATGTGTAACAGATGGTAAGAAAGTCAGTGCATAGACCTCATGCAGGAAATGAGAACGGAAAATTCAGAAAAGGAAAGCAGCTCAGAATAAAGACAAAAGAAGGGCGGGGGAGTGATTTTATTTCAGCAATGCAGCAACATTTTCATCTCATTGGAGTCCCAGGAGAAATAATTGCTCTTCTTTTGAATTTAAGAGTGTGACAGAGGTGATAAGTAGAAAATACAGACAAAGGCCACAGCTCTGGTCAAGACAGTTCCCCTTGTACGCTCCCAGGAGGACACCATGTTTATCAAACATTACACCTTGCAGTGACAAGGTGCAGAGAACAACCACAGTTTGTTAGGTACTGAGGTGCAGTGTGCATGCTAATCACAAAGATCTGCTCGACTTTACAACACCAGGTTTGTACAATACAGCACAAATAAACATGCAAAAATGGAAACACAGTACTATATATTAAGCTAACTATTAGGCTGGGTCACATTAATTTTCAACCTCTTTCTAGACATTTTATTCTAGCAATAATAATATGTTATTTTCTTTATATATCCCTAACATGAATATAGATAAAAATATCTTTTATTCATTTGGGGAAAAATAATTTTTAATTTTCTTATTTTTATATTCAAAGATTCTCATATTGGCAGATGTAATTCTAACAACAACAACAACAACAACAAAACATGTTAGTTACTTAGTGGCTATTTCAGAAATCTTACCATTTCTCTCCACCCCCAACACTTTTAAAGTTTTTTAATAAAATATATTGCTTACTCATTTTTGAATAATAAAAAAATATATGTTTAAGATGCACAATATATGTCCATTTGTGTAACAATTACCACAATCCAGCTACCTAGCACCCATCCTCCCATAACTAGCTATTTTTGGTGTGTGTGAGAACCCTTGATAGTGTCCTACCAAATTTCAAGTATATGATACATTATTATTAACTGCATTTACCATGCTGTACTTTAGGTTTCTAGAATGTTTTTACCTTAATACCTTTGATCAATATCTTGTCATCTTTTATTTTCCCAACTCACACCCCCAGCTCCAGACTCTGGTAACCACCATTTTACTTTCTGTACACACACACACACACACACACACACACACACACACACACACATTTAATTTATATACATATACACACACATTTAATTTACCATGTTTTCTTTATTCATTCATCTGTCTCCCGTCCTCTGTTTTCTCCATCTGTCTTGATCTTCAGAAGAATTTGATACTAATAATTTTGAAATTATTATTGCAATTCCGCATCCTGCCCAAATTCTCCATTTGCTTGTTCATACCCCGTACATAAGGACACTCTAATGTAGAAAGTAGGAACTCTTCCCTTGCCAAGTTCCAATATATGACAAGCAATCATTTGTACTTAAGACACATCTCTAAACCAATTTGTCAAATCCAAAAGGAACATAATTGTGACACAGCATTATGGAAAAAAAAACAACTGATTAAGACTAGCAACTATAAAAAACACCTAAGCTTCAATTTCACCTTTAAATGCATTTAAACATCTGTTGATATAAAATTTGTATTTAGACCACAACAAATTAATTATTTAAATCTTCTTTGTACTAAGGTATTATACAATGCCTATAAAGTCACACAGTGTAAGATCTTGAGCTAAAAATGAACAAAAAATTAAAAAATTAACTTCTACCTCTAATATGAATCTGTGGCTGCTAATATATTATGTGTTTCAATCAATTTGTACTAGTCTCTCTCTCTGTCTCTCTCTGTCTCTCTGTCTCTCTCTCTCTCTCTCTCACACACACACACACACACACACACCACAAGCATGTGTACAAAAGTCATAACTGTGTTCCAATAATTTTCCTATGTCTGGTATCTGATGCTGAGATTACAGATACTTAATAGAGTATTTGAATATTTCAGCTCTTTAACCTAAGCATTATCTGATGAAAATGACTCTTGGTATTTCCTCTCCTAAATAGACTACAGTCATTTAGTGCAGTAGGTAGGTGCTTAGGGAGATATAAAAAGTAATCAAACTGCAATCAAATATAAACTGATTTAGTAATATGGGTAACTTATATGCATACAAACAAAGAATAAACTAGAATAAGTAGTTTGAGCGACATTCAAAGGAGATACAGATTACTAATGCTTTCTTGCATCTGATATGTTTTTATAAAGGAATTTGAGCCTAGATTTGAGGGAAAGATAGGATTTGAAAGTTTTGTTTAATCCTTAATGACTAAAGTAGAATAATATCATATTACAAAGTATTCTGTGATTTCTCCAAGATAGAGACAATTTTAAACTGCACCTCAAATAGTATATAAGAATAAACCTATTACACTGTTTCTTATTGAATTTTAACTATTTGCTCATACTTTTATCTTTAATTTATATTAGCTCCATGAGAGCAAATATAATGTTTTCATGATTTTCCTTGTTTTCCTCAGATTCCCTTACTTTATTAGTACTTCTGACCAGTTTGTTCCATACTCATGGATTTTCTTTAGCTTCCTAAATATATCTAGTAAAGTCTAAACTTTTAGCCTGTATCACACATGCCCCACATCTAGATACATACCACATGTTTTAAATGATCTTCAACAGCTCCCATTCACATGCTTCAGGGGTGCTGAAATTGATGCATGAACTGAGTAATTATTTCAATTCATCTTTTAAGCATTTACACTCTAAAACACTAAACATTTTAATATATTATTAATAAAACACATCTCCAAATCATAAGGTACTATATAATTATGACACACTGCATGCATTTGCTCCATTATTAATAGCTAAATACTGCTATCATTTGCAAAATACACTTTGGTTAATTGGGGGGCCATTTGGCATTCATTGAGAATTTACTGTTACCAATAATAAAATTGCAAACTTTGGTAAATAGTGTTCAGCATATTATTGATCTATCCTTTATTTTTGATTTTTATTTTATTTAATAATTTTCACTATTAGATGATTCAAGCATTTCTGTCTTTATGCCACCTTTTCTCTGAAAATTTTGTTATGCACATACAAAATCATTTAATTTGTTACATGAGATATGGAGGTAGTAAGAGATATTCAATGCCCTGTGGCACTGAGCAGATCTCAGCATCACAAGAGTTGTGAATATCTGAACAATTAAATTGCTGCAAAGTTAAACCTTCTTAGAATCTTCACTTTGTTAAAAAAAATAATTAGCCTTATATGACTTTTATGTAACCTGAAACAGAATCACTGAACATCATATTTAAAAATGGCACTATTTTATTTTCAGTTACAGATAAATACGTATAATATATGTTTATACAGCTATATTTAGTCATAGACACATATTTAGTATTCACATAGTCATTCAGTTATAGACATATACATATGAAATGTATAAATATATACATGTCTATAACCAAGATATGTGCCCAAAGACCAGACAAATCTGACAATTCGTTCAGTGATTGACGATAGTCTTTCTTTTACTTCATCTAGTTTGGGCTGAGTTTCTGGCCTTTATTTCTAGACTGTGGTGATCACAATTGATTCTTATCATTGATAACTCAGGACTCTGTGCACGCGGCTCATGTGTGTGTGTGTGTGTGTGTGTGTGTGTGTGTGTGTGTAACTACTCTCCAGGATACTCATCTTACAACTGTGTTTTATTGTACATAGCTGCAAGATGATAGTATTTTGGGCCAAATTTATGCTTGTTTCAGACAAACTCTGGAGTCTTTATTTCTTATTTCCTCAATAAAATCCATGGTGTCACTTTGTTTTCTTCTAATTTTTGTCTCTTTAGAGTAGATTACTGAAAGGCAAAATTAAAAAATTATGTATATAATAGAATTCTAAGTTCCAGTTAAAAGTTAGCCGTTAAAATACAGCACTAGGAAGAAACTGAAGCAATGGCTTTTCCAAAACTATTGCTAAACGCATGGCTAACTGAATATTGTTGAATGGATATTCCTCAAAAAATGACATCCAATCATTTTGAGAAGGCATCATAGGGGAAATAATAAAATATTATAAAACAAAGGTTTTGCCTGAAGCAAAAATATACAGGCAAATCTTAAAACTATGTATGAAGAGGAAATTGCAATTACTTACTCAAGCGGGCATAAAATCCTGTTCAAACCTTTTCAGCATTTAAGTTAAAACTTTAGTAAACTTTATCATTATTGCTTTTTAAAAATGAGTTACCAACAAAATTGCAAGGGAAAAAATGATACCAAGCTTTTAACACAAGAAAAACTCTCTGACATATTTTATTTTGGCAATCTACAAAAGAAATATAAAGTATGCTATTTTACAAAATGTGAACAGGAAAAAAGCTGTATGCATTAACATGATGGCATTTTCACAAATTGCTAACAATTTTTTTTTAGCAATCCTCAGCAAGATACTAGAAGTGGCTAAAATAATACCGACAGGCAAGTGTTGAAATAAAGTTAAACATTTTTGAAGAGTGTTATTGTTCTTCCACTGAGTATTCTAAGTCAATCCCTCTGTATCCATTTATTTACTGTTATTAATAGAGTTGGATGACATTTGAAACAAAGCAGAAACATGTAACAGCAAGGCATTAAAAATATATGTACCATTTCATTCTGAAAGAAGTTATGTTGGATTTGTATGATAGTATCTAAAATAATGTTTTTATTTACACATTTTATCAAAAACTCTACCAAACAAAATCTGATATATTAGTTTTGATATATCTTACATTGTATTTTTATATTTTCTTTTTTTTTTTTAACCCACAAAGGACTTTTGTGTTTTCTGGACCAATAAAAACAAACGTTTTAGTAATTTGTTATACTAATTAATTTCTTGGTATCCTATTATAATCTCCAAATAAGTTCATACTATCCCCCATAAAAGCCATAATAACATATTCATTTATTTTCAAATTGGTAATGTATTGTGTTAAGTATACAAAAATTACTAGAATTAGTAGTGTCTCTTCTAGATGTTTTCTTGGCAAACTTGAAATACCAAGAAAGCATTATTAAAGTTAAAATCATATAAGACAAACTTTAATATATATCTATACCTATATATATACATACATATATATGTAAGATCTATTTTAACATTAATAAAATATTTACATACATTGTTTAACTAATATTTACTACATTATATCTATTGATTAACAATATTATTTTGGATAAATACCAAGATCCTTTTTAAAATTATTTCTTTAAAAAAATCTTATCAAATCACTTTGGCTATACCATTTGGTACTATTTTTAGAATTTCAAGTGACTGTAATTGTGGTTTCAAAACTAAAAATCTTTAACTATGAGGTGGATAGTGAATTTAAAAAGAATTAAAAGAAAATGTAATTATAAATTGAAAGGTTATAAAATTGTATCAACTTTAAAGAAGAGTATGTTGCTAAATGTTCTTGTATCCCGTTAATAATACAAAGTTTAAGAAGGATCTGGACTGGAATTAAGGAAACAGTTTTCCATAACCATACGTAAGAAAACATAAGAAATAAGCACTGTGCTAGTTATTTGTCATTTGCTTCTCCAAATCCACTTTCCATTCTTCTCCATCTGTGTGCCCTGGCCAGCTTCCCTGTACCAAAGGTGTTTTGTGCTCCCCAGAATTGAGAAAAGTTTAACAATGAGGAGGAAAAGCAGAAGATTCAAGGTTGGAAGAGAGTAAGGATGGCATATTTACTTCTTCATTCTTTATGATTGAAACCACTGCCTTCTTTTAGACCTCAGACAGTAAGAAGTCGGATTTATTAATGCTTTCAGTGAAAATGAAAATGAAACTCCAGCTAAATACAGTGGCTCAAAGGAAACACAAGATTACAAAAGTGGTCCTTCCTTCTTTTTTCTGGATAGCTTCAAAATATTTATCAGTGTCTTGAGATAAGGTCTTGGCGGAGAAAGTATGTTAGGCCAGGTATGAGAGTAATGCATTGAAAATAATTTTGGATTTTTTGGCACATGAAATTGATTGAAAGTAGAAAGAACCCTACTAAAATAGTGAGAGAAATCTATGGCCAAGAAATTGCCAGCTTGGACACAAAAAGCCTTAACTGAATGTGACAGAACACAAATTTGTTTCTTCCTTACCTATTCAGAAAGGGAGCTGCAAATGCTTACCAACTCCAAGTGCAAATTCCACAACACCTATTTTAGACATGACCATGAGAGCTAAATGAAGAACTACCCATAATGCAGAGTCAAAAATCCAAAGGATTACCCCTACTATTACAGCAGATGTAGAGATTAATAAAAAATCATTCCTCTATCTCAGGGAAGTACTTTGCAATGGTGTTTGCACGGGATTCAAGCATTGTATGGGTGACATTGCTAGGACTCCTATGTATTATATCTTCTCAGTTATTGAGAATTTTAAAAACTTTATTGATGTTATTTTATTTGAGCTCCATCTCTGTGTAGGGCTCTAATAAGACTGCTCTCTGTCTTCTCTTTCACTCATCTCTGTCAGTCTAAGAGTAGTTATATCTAGCATGATAAAAAGATTATATATGAAACAGGAATCTTGAATTTTAAGCTGAATTCAGGAATTGGACGGGACTTTGATTTAACTCCCTTGGAAAGGAAATGATTGTGCTTCAGCCCAAAATAGCCACCCACGGTGGATAGGAAAATAGCCTACTCCAACTCACTCTAGCCATTCTATCCCACTTACATACAGGGGAAAGGACTTAGAAGATTTTTTTTAATATTTTATTTATTTAGATCAATATTTATTTATTGAGAGATCAAAGAAGGAGCAGAGAGAGAGAGAGAGAGAATCCCAAGCAGGCTCTGCACTGTCAGCACAGACCCTGATGTGGGTCACAAATTCACAAACTGTGAGATCATGACCTGAGCTGAAGTCAGATGCTACGCTAATGAGCGCCCATCAGAAGAACTTTTGAGGGGTGCCTGGGTGGCTCAGTCAGTTAAGTCTCCGACTTCAGCTCAGGTCAGATCTCATGGTTCGTGGATTTGAGCCCCGTGTCAGGCTCTGTGCTGACAGGCAGCTTAGAGCCTGGAGCCTGCTTCCAGTTCTGTGTCTCCTTCTCTCCCTGCCCCTCCCCCTCTCATGCTCTGTTTCTCTCTGTATCAAAAATAAATAAAACATTAAAAAATTTAAAAAAAAGAAGAACTTTTGATTTCTCAGTCCAGAGGCCTGGGCTTAAAAAAAGACAAAGACATAATCATAGGACTATAGAAGCTTTCACTCCCCTCATATTTTAACATCTTATGACTAATGGCTTTTTTTACAGCACTTCCTTTTACCTAGTACATCATGTCCAGCCATCAAAAAAATATACAAGGCAAACTAAAAGACAATAAACATAATTTGAAGAGACAGAGTGAACATCAGAATCAGACATGGCTGGTATATTGGAGGGATCAGACTGGGAACTAAAAACAATGATAGTTAATATACTAAAAGTTCTAATGCAGTAGATAGTATGCAAGAAAACACGGGCAATGTAAGAAGGGAGATACAAATCCTAATAAAGAGACAATAGAAATTCTAGAGATCAAAAACTGTAACAGAAATAGGGAATGCTTTTGATGGGCTTATTATTAGAATAGACATGGATCAGGATAGAGTATCTGAACTTGAGAAAATCTCAATAGAATCCTTGAAAACTAAAAAACGAAGAAACAGAGACTGAAAGAAAAAATAGAACAGAATATCCAAGGGCTGTGGGAGACAACAAAATGTGTAACATGGACATAATGGGAATATTAGAGGAGAGTGAGAAAGAAAACGAAGAATATTTGAAATAGTAATCTCAGAATTTACTCCAATTAATGTCAGTCACCAAACCACTGATCCAGAAAGATCAGAATATACAAAGTAAAATAAATTCTAAGAAAAATATACCTAGGGGTCCTGGGGTGGTTCAGTCAATTAGGCACCTGACTCTTGATTTTGGATCAGGTCATGATCTCATGAATTGTGATTTTGCGCCTGGTATGGAATCCCTGCATTCCAAGCAGTGGAGCCTGCTTGGGATTCTCTCTCAGTCCCTCTGTCTGTCCCTCCCTCCCTCCTCAAAATAAATAAATTAACATTTAAAAAATAAATAACATTGTAGTTAGGTAGAACATTTTCAAGCTATAGAAAATTAAAAATAAAGGAAAAATCCTGAACGAAGCCATAGGGAAAAAGAAACATCATAACTATACAGGAAAAAAGGTAAGAATCACATCTTACTTGGTGTGCCTGAGTGGCTCAGTTGGTTAAGTGTTTGACTTCGGCTCAGGTCATGATCTCACAGTTCATGGGTTCAAGCCCTGTGTTGGGCTCTGTGCTAACAGCCCAGAGCTTGGAGCCTGCTTCAGATTCTATGTCTCTCTTCTTTCTCTGCCCTTCCCCTGCTCATGCTCTGTCTCTGTCTCTCAAAAATAAATAAACTTTACAAAAGAATCACATCTGACTTTTCAGAAATGATGCAAATAAGAGCAAATAAGAAATATTTAAAAGTTTGAGAGAAAAAGCCACCAACCAAGAATTTTGTAACCTGCAAATTTACCCTTCATATATAAGGAAATAAAGACTTTCTTAGACAAACAAAAATCGAGAGAGTTTGTTGCAGGTAGACCCTTCTTGAAAAAAGTGTTAAAATAATTTCTTTAGAGAGAAGAAAACAATGTAGGTCATAAGCTCAAGCTACAAAGGAAAGGCATATCATTGAAGAATGAATAAGCAAATGTAAAATAAAATATTTTTCTTATTCTTCTTTGATGTAATGGATAGAAGTTCACTCAAAATAATAATAGAAATAATATTTGCCCATGTATGTTTATATATATATTTTATATACATGCATATATGTATACACGCATACACACATGATGTATACATAAGCATATATGATATATGTGTATATTGTAATGTATAATTCTATGTGTAATTATATATAAGTGAAATGAATAATAGTAATGATACAAGACATGAGAGAGAAATAGGATTAATTTGTTATTATAAGGTACTCACACCACCTATAAAGTTGTATAATGTTATTTCAAAGTGAACTTCTTAGTTGTAAATATATATGTATAGATAATGCAAACTCTGGGGCAAACACCAAAAAAGTAAATAAAAAACTGCAGTGATATGCTAAGAATGGACAAATAATGTAATTATATAAAGTGCTAAATTATAACCACAATAGTTAAACAAAGAGTGGAAGACAAAAGAAGGAGCATTGAACAAGGACAACAAACAGAAAACAGTAATAAATACAGTGGGTACTTGAAAAACTTGAATAGCTCATTCCATTTGATCCAATTTTATCTATCTTAACAAAGTCCAATGACTTAATATTGAGTTACAACTACACATTCATAATCATGTTTTCTACATGCTTTTTGGTCTTCAAGTACACCAGTAATTGCTTTCAGTGTTAATGGCCTAAGTGTACTACTTAAAAGTGAGAGATTGTCAGAATGAATCAAAACCAAAATTTAACTATGTGTTATCTACAAGAAACCCACTTTAAATATAAAGACACATGTAGATTAAAAGTAAACAGATGGAGAAAAATATACCCTTCTAACTAATACTATTGATACTAATACTTTGATACTAATCAATGGAAAGCAGGAGTAGCTGTATTAATTTCAGACAGAGCAAATGTCAAAGCAAAGTTACCAGAAATAAGTTACATTATATAATGATAAAGGGATCAATTGCTAAAGAAGATATAAAAATCTTTAACATGAATGTACCTAACAACACAGCATCAAACTATGTTAGCCAAAACTTATAGAAGTATGTGGAGAAAAAGGTGAATCCACTATTGTAGTTGGAGGCCTCAATGCCTCCCTCTCAGAAATGGACAGACACAGAAGAAGAAAACCATTAAGGATATTGAGCTCAACAATACCATCAATCAACAGGAAAAACTGACATCTTTAGACCACTACATCCAACAACAGAAACACAAAAACATAAGTAACAAAAAGTGCTGGCGAAGATGTGGAGAAACTACACACAATTGATGGGAATGCAAATGGTGCAGCCACCATGGAAGACAATATCGTTGTCCCTCAAAAAATTTAAAAAAAAAGAACTATCATATGACCCAATAATTGCACTACTGGATATTTACAATCTATTAATTAATTTAATAGTAAAAGCCCAGTTTCTAGAGTATTGGTTAGAAGAAGTGAAACCTATGAGGTGTGATAACCCTGCACTGTCTTTGGTAAAGACTAAATTTGGAAGCCCATTGTATCCCTCAATTTATTCATTCTAAATTTTGAGTTTGTTTTTAAACTAAATGTCTTTAAATTTAAAAAATTTTTGAAATATTATGTAATGAAATTGAAAAAAATTGTTCAACATTTGAAAAAAATCAGTGGTCCTTAATAAAAATTAACTTCCAAAATCATTATATGAAGCCAGCATCACCTTGATACCCAAACCAGACAGAGACCCAGTAAAAAAGAGAACTACAGACCAATATCCTTAATGAATACAGATGCAAAAATACTCAACAAGATACTAGCAAATCGATTTCAACAGCACATAAAAAGAATTATCCATCATGATCAAGTGGGATTCTTTCCTGGGTTACAGGGCTGGTTCAATATTCACAAATCCATCAATGTGATCCACCACATTAACAAAAGAAAAGATAAAAACCATATGATCCTGTCCATAGATGCAGAAAAAGCATGTGACAAAATACAGCACCCTTTCTTAATAAAAACCCTTGAGAAAGTCGGAATAGAAGGAACTTTCCTCAAAATTATAAAAGCAGTTTATGAAAAGCCCACAGCCAATATTATCCTCAATGGGGAAAAACTGAGAGCTTTCCCCCTGAGATCAGGAACACGACAGGGGGGTCCACTCTCACCACTGCTGTTTATCATAGTGTTGGAAGTCCTAGCGTCAGCAATCAGACAACAAAAGGAAGTAAAAGGCATCAGAATTGGCAAAGAAGAAGTCAAACTTTCACTTTTTGCAGATGACATGATACTCTACATGGAAAACCCAACTGACTCCACCAGAAGCCTTCCAGAACTAATTAATGAATTCAGTAAAGTTGTAGGATACAAAATCAATGTAAAGAAATCAGTTGCATTCCTATACACTAAAAATGAGGCAGCTGAAAGAGAAATCAAGAAACTGATCCCATTCACGATTGCACAAAAAACCATCAAATACCTAGGAGTAAACCTAATCAAGGATGTAAAAGACCTATATGTTGAAAACTACAGAAAACTTATGAAAGAGATTGAAGAAGACACCAAGAAATGGAAAAACATTCCCTGCTCACGGATAGGAAGAATAAACATTGTGAAAATGTCATTACTACCCAAAGCAATCTACACATTCAATGCAATCCCCATCAAAATTGCACCAA
>NC_043704.1:25083029-25113225 GCF_006229205.1 Suricata suricatta
GGACAGTAACTCTTAGCCTTGCCTATCCTAGGTAGTTATGCTGTGCAATTTTTTTTATTGGTGTACCATGTTTGATTTGTCCCTGATATCTTTGGAGTTTTTCTGAGAAATGGAGCAGTAATGCAGCATCAACTTATTAAAATACATTTTAAGCCTTTAAAAAATAATAAAATAAAAAAATAAATAAAAATTGGACCATGCATGGGGCATATGAGTGGCTTGGTCAGTTAAGCGTTGACTCTGGATCTTGGCTCAGGTCATGATCTCCCGGTTCATGAGATTGAAGTTCTGCAGTGGGCCTCCACACTGACAGCATGGAATTCTCTGTCTCTCCTTCTCTCTGTCCTTCCCCCTCTGTCAGCTCTGCCTGCCCCTGATGTAGTCTCTCTCTCGCTCTCTCTCTCTCTCTCTCTCTCTCTCTCTCTCTCTCACACACACACACACACACACACACACACACACACACAAACAAACAAACAAACTTGAAAAATAATTGGACCATACATGATATTCTAGTGGGGCCATTCTATCAGTTACCTGAGACTTGAGAATCTGGCCCCATGTCACCCTCCTATCACACACAAATAAGTGGCACAAAATGACTCCAACACATTACTGAGGATCTACTAGGAGTCAGGGAGAATCGAAGGTGCTTCAGTAGGCCGTCTTTTAGCAGATTTCAACCCTGTGTTATGGTTTAGTTCATCAAGCTACTCTACCTTTTTCTTAGCTTGTGTGCTGAATCATTGATAGACTTTTAAATTTTCTCTTTATCTGAGTTACAAAGTTCTTTTATAAAGCCTATTGATTTTATCCTTAAAACAATATTATATCTATACTTCCATTTTGTGGCATAAACTTTAGTTCTTTTAAACTTGGCCTACTTGAAGATCTCCTCTTCTTCCCTCCTTTGTCATTTGCTGCCAGAGTAATCTTGCTTATACCTGTTCTGTTAGTCTCCTCTCATTCTATCTCATCTCATCAGATCTTGTTGTCTAGAAAATAAATTCAAAAATTATTTTTTCCTGACTCTGATTCTCTTTATCCTCAGCTTTCAATTTGCTTTATCATTTTTGTATTTTTTCTTCTCTGTACTCCTCCACTTCACCAAAGAACTGTTTCCATTGAGTAAAAAAGAGTATGCTTCCTTTACTAATTGGACAACATCTGATGCTGTAACAGATGAACACTCAAACATTGGTGGTTTAATACACACACAGGTTATTTCTCACTCATATCCTGTCCTTCATGGGTATTCACTAAAATGGTGTTTGCCAAACTGAAGCATCATGCAATCAGGACCATTCCATTATGAGTTTCCATATTTTCGATGGCTTAGGAGTCTTTTGTGACTGATGAGAACATGGAATATAGGAAGGGAGCTTTATGAAAGGGCCCAAAAATACTCTCCAGGTTAAAATTCAGTAATATGGACACACAAGGCTGCCAAGGAGGCTGGCATGCAGTTGACTCTTGCTGAGTACCAAGGAAGAATAAGACACCATTTCTATAAACACATGTCATTTTGACACAAGGCAGTGTTCTATTTTCTTTCCATAAAATAGCCTTCTTTGTAAATCCATCCCTAATATTCTCTCCCTATGATTCAACATCTACCCTCATTACTTTCATCAAATTTATTTGGTGTCTCTAACTAATTAATCTAAAATTTATCTTTATACACATATCTTTCCTAATAAATTTTATTATTCCTTACATCAAATATTGTATTATAGTTAGTGTTGAAACCCATAAATCATTTAGTTTATGTGTTTATACATAGCCAATGTACAACAAAAATGTTTATTAAATTGATTAATTATTCATCATTCCTCCCTAAAACCATAATTCTTCCAGGCATATCAGAGAGATACCTGTTTCAACTAATTATTTTTGATGTTTGTTAATGCCTAAATAATGAGTAAAAATGTAACAAAACCTTAACACATCCTGAACAAAAATAATCTCTTAATTATAATATGGTTTTCCTCCCACAAATGAATTGGCTACTAAACATTTCATAAGGCACTTAAAAAAATTCCCATTCATTCTTGTTCCAGTTTTTTAATTAGTTCCTGCCACTTTTGTTTTCTTCAGTTAATTTAACTCTCAGCATATTGTAGCAATTATTGCTGCCTACTCAAGCACATTTGTAAAATTGCTACATATTATGAATATTCATACTGATACATTAAAGTTAAAGTAAAATTGGCCAGAAAAGGACTTGTACTAGAACATTTACCATTAGGCCAGTCTCTTATACATAAAATGTAATGATTGACTATTTTTACACACACACATACAGACACACATACACACACAATTTATATATGCACAAATATAATTAAAGTGCATTAATATAAACTTGTAAATATTAACATTATCATTCAAAGAGAGTTTCAAGAAAATATACTTTAGTTAATGCCATGGCATTAACTTTTAAATGAATGTTGTTAATTGTCCCCTTAGATGGCTCCATTTGCTATTGAATAATAGGATGCAAAGCACAGTGAAATTGAGAACATTTTCATATAAATGAGTATTTAGCTAAACTGAAAACTTGACTTGGAATGTGAGCAGGTATTCTGAAGATGTTATTAAAGATTTTAAATATGATTGTTAGGAGAAAGCTGAATTAAATCTGCTTTTCAAAAGATATGTTATTGATAGAAGAATCACTACATCTAGTATACAAAATCAAATATATACTCATTTTTGAAAGGTTAATATCTAACAAAATGTATAGCTGGTTAGAAGAATAAGGGGATTTGGTGTGTGTAAGAGAACTCACTAGGAAATTAATATCAAAAGTTTCTAATGTTAACAAACTGGAAAATACATGGTATGGAGTTTCAGGAAAGGAAGTTTGGGAACAAAATATAGAGGGCTGTATATTATATGTTAAGGTTGTTTTGTTTGCTTGCTTGCTTATTTGTGGACCAATAAGCATTTAAAAGTAGATACCATTATAAAACATTAAGCATAAAGATAAAATCATCACATTTGTGGCAAGAGTACCATCCGTGGAAGAAATGGGAATCAGAAAAAGCTGAAAGGCCTACAAATATGGAAATATTAATAAATGTTCAAAATAATAAATGGATAACTGCTGTCAGTGGGAAATTGTCAGGCAGAAAATAGCATTATAAATTGAAAAGAATAACTGAATTGATAACAACTCTGAAACTGGATAGTAGCATCAGCACTAATATTTTTAACTAGATAAAAACTTGGGAATTAAAACAGCTTTGGGTAAACTCTTGTTTGCCCTGCTGAACTTACTATAGATCATCAAAATTGAAATGTCTGGAAGATTGTCAGAAATAGAGGGGATTTTTGCCAATGAGATAACTAAACTAAGATTGGAAATATAGTTGTAAGAGAGGTCAACATAACATTTAATTTACAAAATGTAGGTGTGGTTGGAATTGAAGGGCTAAATTTATGAAAGAAAAAAAAACTTAGAATGGAATTCTTGGGAAACTGATGTTTTAGAGAAAGTTTATAGGAAAATAAAAGGGTATAAATAAACTAATGCGTCTACACAATAGGATCTTATTTAGTACTAAAAAGAAATGACCTAGCAAGCCATAAAAAGACATATAAGAACCTTAAATGCATATTCCTAAGTGAAAGAAGCCAATCTGAAAAGTCTACATACTGTATGATCTCAATTCTAAGGCATTCTGGATAAGGCAAAACTTTAAAGACAATAAAAAGATCAGAGGTTGTCAGGGGTGGTGGAGAGAGATGACTAGGCCTGCACAGAGGTTTTTTAGAGTGGTGAAAATACTCGATCTGATATTATAATAAAAGATGTATGTTCTTACACATTTGTCCAAAGCCATAGAGTGTACAACACCAAGAGCAAACCTTGCGGGCTAAACTATGTCCACTAAACTATGGACTTTGGTGATTATAATGTGTCACTGTAGGTCACTAAAAAAAAAAAAAAAGTACCATTGTGGTGAGGAATGTTGATAATGGAGGAGGTTGTGCTTGTGTAAGGTAGAGGATGTATGGGCAATCTCTGTGTCTCCCTCTCAGTTTTATCATAAACTTAAAACTGCCTTAAAAAATAAAGTCTGGGGCACCTGGGTGGCTTAGTTAGTTAAGCATCCCACTTCAGCTCAGGTCATGATCTCACATTCATGGGTTCGAGCCCTACGTCGGGCTCTGTGCTGACAGCTCAGAGCCTGAAGTCTGCTTCGGATTCTGTGTCTCCCTCTCTCTCTGCCCCTCCCCCAATTGCACTCTGTCTCTGTCTTCAAAATGAGTAAACATTTAAAAAAACTTAAAAATAAAGTCTTAAAAAATTTTAAAGCGTATATACTGAACTCCTTGCTGAGTGATCATCTTTGAGCAGAGAAATGAAAGTAAGGGTATCTAAGAGAGACATTTCAAATGTGGAAAAACAAAAGAGCAATTATTCTATTTTCCTTTGCAAACTCACCTGTTGCTTGTATAACACAAATGACATAAATACAACAGGTTTTTAAAATGTTCTAAAACATACAATGGCACTGAGGACAGTTGCTAAGCATAGATTCAGACTTTTCTGGGCACAAATTCCAGTCTCAACTGTCTTAGCTTGGTCTCTGCAGGCAAATGGTCAGCTTCTGTAAATTTTTGTTTCCTCTATGAAGTGAAGATAATATCTATGATAATATATAGTTATTCCATTATAATAAATGCATATAGCATAATTCTGAATGTTTAAGCCTATCATCATTTGAAAAACTCCTTTTGAAATTGCCCTTTACTAACTAAGGTAGGTACCTGCTTTCAGTGTTATTGTGTAGTATTGAAGTTTCTGTAACCGCAGCAATGGAGAGCTTAAACTTCCTCATGTCACATACTTGGTGAGTAAGGGGTAGAATTTGAATCCAGGACTCATGATGCCACAGCCTATGCTTTAGCCAATACACAGCTCAGGCAAACATGTATACACCGATATGTATACTTGCACTGCTTTGCCTCAAGTTATCATTATCTATCTCTGTCTATCTACCAGTCTACTTATGTTTGCCTGTTATCGCAACTTAATGTCACCTACCTGGCTAAACAAAGGAATTTATTTTCTAAAATCATAAATTCTTCTTATCTACTCATAATACTCATCATAAGCTCTAAAGTTCTTATGTTATCCTTATTTATTGTTTAATTTTTGAACTCTTCCACTCAAACTGTTACTATAAGAAAATGAAGGAAGAATATCTTGTCACTACCGACATAAATGTGGCACAGAGTAGACACTTTGCATATTTGGTTCCATGAATAAATACAAGTATACAAGAGGGAGGTAGAATTCTTCTTTTAGGGGAGTGTATTATTGCCTTCACTTATTTACTTTCTTATTTCTACTTCTTTTGTTATGAGACAATGTATACCTACCTGCCTATGAAATAGTAGAGTATATTTTTCCACCTCATCATTTGGTATGCCGCTTGTGACTTGCTTGGGCCATTAAAATGAGACTGGTCTGACAGTATGCCAGTTCTCAGCCTAGTTCTTAAGACACCTTGTAATTTTTCAATTTCAAGTGAAAAGTGCCTGCCATCACCTTGAATCTTTTTAAGGACATACAGTTTGAAGTGAAGGTAGATGCCAGGATTTTGGCTTCAGCAACTAGAAATGTGGGGTAACCAACAACTGAGTTGAGAAAGACTGTCAGAAAAGGAGACTTCTGAAAGGAGCTATGGAGCTCCAATTTAAAGATGTTGGTCAGTATGCCTATCATATATCCAAATGAAAAAGTGGAGGAGGAAGCAGGGCATTCATGCGTTTGAAATACTTGAGAAAGAACCTATCACCATGTATTTTCAATGTCACCTCCTACTGGTGTTCCTGCTGCTTACTAATCTCTATAACAGGACTCAGTAAACCATAGGCAGTTAGTCCTAATAGTGTGTAATCTAATAGTCCTAATAGTGTGTAACTCTTATAAAGTGACATGTCATACAGCATTGCTACTAAGAAATGGAGCAAGATTTTAGCTTAGTCCTTTTCATTTCAGTTTTGTGTTTTCTCTAAATCTCCAAGAATTTGTGTGATATGGATTTCTTATGGTTGTTATTGTTTTTGTTGTTTTCTCTCCCCCCCAACACACACAAACACACACACACACAAACACACACACACACACACACACACACACACACACACACACACGTGCCCTTTAGTCTTTCCAAACATTTAACTCCTTGGGAGACTTCTGTGATCATCAAGGCATAGCCACTCTATGTGACCCAAATTGATGGTGTGCAAACTGCCTCATTGGCTTCTGTCTAGTTTCTTATTTATTTCTCGCAGTGATTTTACATGAAAAGAGTGACTTATTCCTGAACCTGAGCTTATAAACTTGGGTGAACTGGCTGAGTCAAAAAGTGTTCCTGGTCCCATTTCTTGAGACTAGGCTTTATTTCAAAGTCTTCCTTCACATTTTGTCATTTACAAACAACTGTAATTAATGACCAGTCTCATCTGAAAGTAGACACAAAACACGTAGGGGTTTGGACATTGGGTTTTCTCCACTCTGTAGGTTGAGGCCCTCAGTACTAGACCTAGTTGAAAGTATATTTAAGTTTTTAAATATTTATTTTATTTTTGAGAGAGAACAAGCAGGTAGGGTCAGAAAGAAGGGGACAGAGGATTCAAAGTGGGCTCTGTCCTGACAGGCTGAAAACAGAGAGCCTGGTGTGAGGCTTGAACTCACAAATCATGAGATCATGATCCGAAATGAAGTTGGACGTTCAACTGACTGAACCACCCACATGCCCTAAAAGTATATTAAGGACACCTTAATATACTTATATACTTTTTGAAGAAGAAGAATATACAAGAAAAAGAAATGACCCACCTGGCAGGACTTTTGGAATTTAAAAGGAGAGGAGGTACACTGTTGGTGGGGGTATAAAATAGTACAGCTGCTATGGAAGACAGTATGGAGATTCCTAAAAAAACAAACAAACAAAAAATGTAAACTAGTACTATCATATGAGTCAGCAATTCCAGTAATGGGCACTTGTCCAACAGAGTTGAAATCAGAATCTGAAAGAGATCTGCCCTCCTATGCTCACTGTAGCATTGTTCACAATAGCCAAGATGTGCAAATAACTTAAATGCTCATCAATGCATTAATGAAAAAAAGAATGTGCTTTAAACATGCAATAGAATATTATAAACCTTAATAAATAAATCATGTCATATGCGACAAGATGGATGTAACTTGAGCACATTATATTAAGCAAAATAAGCCAGTCACAGAAGGATAAATACTACATGATTCTTCTATGAAATACCAATAAGAGTCAAACTTATAGAATCAGAGAGTTGTCAGACCCTGGAGGGATACAGAAAAGGAGGGTTGTTAATGCTATGTAACATTTTAGTTATGCAAGATGAGTAAGTTCTAGAAATCTGTTGTACAACTTTGTGCCTATTGTTAACAATACAATATTGTGCACTTAAAAATTGTTGAGAGGGTACATCTCATCTTAAGTGTTTTTACAATAAGAAAAGGAGAGCATGTATGGAAATTGACAAGAATGCTGGTAATTATAGCTCATTTCACTCCTTTGTTGCTTGTGGGCTTAGTTTAGTACTATTTCCTCAATTTGGAGAGAGAAGATGGTACCCTTGCTACTTTGTTCAAACTGCATCAGCCCTGCCTATCTCAGCTGGATAATGAGCAGGTAGTATGTACAGCGAAATTTACTGTATTTAAGAGGGAAATAACAAAAAATTCTTAAGGAAAGGGGCCAAAAGATGCTTTACATTATGGTTTGTACTCATAGTAGTATGTTTAAAAGCATTTTAATTAATTATTATTATATCATTCTAAATACAGAAATAAGTAACTCAGCCCTGCACCTGCCTCTTCCCATCTAGGGAATTTATCTATCTTTAGTTTCATTGTAAAGGTGTTGGTGAATTGAAGATAGAAGTGGATATGTTAGTGGAAGTTCTTTTATTTTAGCTGACACTTTCTCTGGACTCAAAAAGCAGGCCTTCAGGCAATAAGCTTATACTTTGACCTTTGATGAAAACTCAGTCAAAGCCCAAACATAGTAAAAAAGGAAAAATCATAATGGAAGAAGTATAGCCTTAAGCACAGTTACAGAATCCCTAGAGACCGTATAGTATGTGTAAACACCTGAGAGGGCTATAGATGACTTTGTGTCTGTGTTTACTGACACTTGAAAATGGTCATCAATTCAACACCTAATAATGGATGATTGTGTTGGTTCCCACCATAAAAGATTTTTTAAACTGAACCACTCTTTCTTGCTTCCACTTACCCTGTCAATAGCAATCTTTGTTGGACTGTTTTCAGCATATATTGAACTATGAAAATATCATTTAAAGGAAAATACATTGATAAATTGTTGTTAGGCTATCTTTTATTTCTAACACTTTTTAAAAAGTATACCAATCAATGAGGTTTTAAGCTTAAGGAATTTCCTCCTTAGAGAATAAAATTCTTCTTTATAGATGGCGCTGCTTCATTTATTCATAGCGCACTCCAGGTGCGCTTATACAACACTTGACTGAGACTTTCTATGATAAAAAATATTTTACCTCTGGAAGAAATAACTTCTGTAAAATAGATTATTCATACAGTTTACCCTAGAATTTTTTCACTGATTTTTTACAATATAATTTACTTATGGGTATTTTCTTTTACAGACGAGTATCTTTTTACATTTTTATTTTGGAAGAAGAAAAAAGTAATATTAAATATTAGCTATGTACTTACATGCATACTTATATATGTGAATTATATATGGATTGTCAGCTTACAGAACAAGGTATAAATTAAATATTAGGATTTTTAATATGCAAGATGAATTAGAGATAATTAACAGATGCAAACTATGTACCATTATTAATAAAGGAAATTTATTTAAGTTAAAATTACTTGACATGCATGTTTAGTAGGATGAGTATGTATACGTATATAATTAATATTTATGTACCTATCAGGCATAGCTTTTATATCTCACTTATGCACTCACAGGTTGATTTTCAAGACTTAGTGTAATAGAGTTATTCAAGAATAGAGACTACTCTTTCAATTCATATGACTGTCATCCCTGGGAGCCTCATCTGGGGTACTCCTATAATTTTCAGCACATAATGTCTTATAGGGGCATGCTGCTGGCTCCATGATGTACTCTCATAGTATGAAATCTGTGTGTGTGTGTGTGTGTGTGCACGTGCCCACATCCCAGGCCCCAGAACCGAATAAATATTTGCTGCCATTACTTGCTCTCTATCTCAGCCCATCTCTGCATGGTAGCAATGAGTTTCATTTAAATTCTGCTGATTAATCTCCTTCTTTCTTCTCTAAGCAAGTTTTGTCTCACTGATCATATTTGTTTTCAACGTTAGTTGAATAAACACTAGATACTTGTTTTCATCTTTACATGAATAAATATAATTTTATGACATGTGTCAAAAATTTCCAGAATTTCCAGAAAGTATACAGTGTCTAGATTTTTACTAATTTCAATAACTTACAGATGTTGTAGTGAGAGTATTATGTATATATGCTCAGATCCCAATTTTAAACTAGAGGACACCATGAATTTAATTTTTTGTTAGCAAAATTAACCAACTAAAGGTGTTAAGTAATAAATATAATAAAATTTACTCTATACTGGAGAACAAAGTTGTTGACTATTATTAGGTTTAAATAATATTTTTGAAGAATTTTTCGCACATTATAGAAATCCATTTTAGTTACAATTCAGCCTTAAATTATGAATGCAGAAGGATATTGAATTGCATTAAGAATTATCTAATGACTGAATATATTGATTTTCATTATAATTTCATAGGATAACATCTATGATGTGAAATGCTAAAAATATCTTTGTGACATTTAATTGATATTTCTACAGCTTACAAAATATGATACACACAAAACATTTTTCTAAATAATCAGAAATATTTATTCATAGGCTTTACTTTGAGCATTTTGGCTAAAATTTTTATATCAAAGCAATAAAGTATTCCCAAATCATCCCATTAGAATTCAACTGTCCATATGTTAGGAGAAGAACAAGTATATTTTATGTTATGGAAGAAATGGGGTTAGGAATGCTGTATTAAAGTCCTAGGCAACTTAGATTGGCGTCAAGTTAGGAAGATAATTAGGTTTTATTCTAAAGATTTAAATTTCAAGTTAAATGCTTTAGAAAGCGAGGGTGATTTTTTTGAGTAATGAAATTGCAAGATAGATCTCTGCATTAGGTATGTAAATGTGGAGCCTATTTGCATAGAAAGTTGTAATACACAGGCTAACAAAAGAGAACTGAATGATGCACTAATAATAAAAGCATGTCCCAGAACAGTGGCATTAAAAATTGAAGGACCTACTCCTTAAAAATGATGCAATACCTGTTCTCTGTTGTATCGCAGAACTTGCCCTTGACTGAAAGTAAAAGAAAAGTCTTAACATCTTCTTTTTAATGTTTGCTAATATGACCAGCTATGTGAAATTAATGTACAAATAATAGAAAAGTATGCAAATAATAGAAAAGTATACAAATAATAAAATAAAAGCTAATACATATTGAACACTATATAGGAGGCTAAATACATTTGTTATTTCATCTAATTTCCCCCCAAATCTTTGCATGATATATATTTTTCTTTTGTTTTAGAGGTTAAATAAAATAAATTGAAAGTTAAAAAAAAATCAAGTTGCTTATTGAAGATACTCCCACATATGAATTGCAATGTCCAAACCTGGTTCCACCTGCTTTCAAAGCTCAATCTCCACCACTCTCTGCTAAAATGCTGCTTTGTAATTCCTCAAGACCTTGAATGGCTCAAGAATAACAAAGGCCAGGATTTCAATCCATGTCACTTCAATTCTGAGTACTTTGATGAATAGTAAGAGCTATTCTGCCTGATTTATAAATTCAACACTACCATGCTTTTATTTCAATATTGTTTTTTGCCAAATTACCTATTCTCTCTTGTGTTACCAATTATACAGGAAATTGTTGAAAGATCAATGAATTCATTGACTGTATCAACACTATACACAGTATAATTTTAACTAGAATAAACTAAAAAGAAACTCCAAAATAGTGTAAAGTAATTAAGTAAAGAAAAAAAAAACATTTTTGCTGTAAATCAAGCCATGACAGTGTATCCTAACCTGAAATGGGAAGGACAAGAAGGTATCATTTTGTATCAAAGATATGGAGTTTGAAATAGCACATATATCATACCTAGGTTGTATAAAAAGCAGAAAGCAAGCTATAAAAGTCCTCTTTCCTGGTGGTAATAATGTAACTTAAAAGTTGGCTTAAAACCTTGTATTCATTCTCTGAAGAGTTCAGAATCACTTAACATCACTGAAAATCACCTCATTTATGAGACCAAATCTCATTAATACTGAAACTGCTTGTGTCACTAAAACCTCCTTGATTAACCTTTCATTTTTCATACGTATCCATCAACTTCTTTCTCTCTGGAGTCTCAAGACTTGTCACTTATCCAGAAATGTATTTTCTTCTGAGATGGCATTGGAGTTCAGAATAGTTTTCCAGGATGGGTTTACCAGAGAGGCTCATGGGAGTCATATACATACACCTAGGTCTTTAGTGCTTTTAAGATAATGACAACATTTTGATTATTCTTCACATTTTTTTTAACATGGGATTGATTTTTTTCTAAGCAGAGTAAGTATATCATACACATATAAAGCTGAAATGACTTCCTTTAGTGCAGCTTCTGGACAGGCTGCAAAAGGGAGACTTACATTCTACCCCACCGAAGATTAGTCGGTATCTGCTTTGGCATCTAGCATCTCATTTTCTAAGTAGGCTTCTCACCTAGAGTGGAGACCAAAGTAGGGCCTGAACTCATGACCCTGAGATGAAGACCTGAGCTGAGATTAAGAGTTACATGCTGAATCAACTAAGCCACTCAGGCCCCCTGACATCTCATTTTCTATGTAATTGCTGTAATTTTTATTATTTTTCACCTAGATAATTCCCTCACCTATATAATTCCAGTTTCTTCATCTATATGCCTAAAATCAATTTTTCATATCATTCATATAGATTAGATAAGATGAACAAATTATATAGTTGAGTAGCTAGTTTATCATAGTTTTTCCTATTAAATCCCAGATATGTTTTAATATTTATGGATCAGAAATACCCTAACCAGTAGTGAAATGGCTTCATTTAGGTTCAAAGGAGTTGTGGATGTGTTCAATAAGTGTTAGCTATCATTTCTATTTCATATATGGTCTCAAAGAAATTTATGTGGTCAAAAATAGAGTCCATAAAAGTATAGTGCAGAATAAGTGATAGAACTACAAAAGAAAATAAAGATATTATATAAAGCAACAAAGTATCATTACAGAAATCAAAATTTAATAAAAGCAACAAAAAAATAAACAAAATTATTAATCTACAAGAAAACTGTATAAGTAAAAATATAGAAACAAACATGTAAATAAATTGAAAAAAATAATTTGAAAGTAAGTAAAAGAAAAAGAAATAAAAAGAGAAAATGAATGGTGTTCCTGAAAAATACATAATTATAAATATAAGATAATTGATGTTGAAAAATAATAAAAGAAAATGTTCCTGAAATAAAGACCTAAAGATTGATAGTGAACATTGAATTTTATTTTTTAAAAAGTATTCATGTTAATAACTTAATTCTAAAGATTTATTATTGTTCATCTACATAAAGGAAGAAAATAAAAAACCTTCACAGGTCGATCACTCATGAAGTAAAATGCTAGCTTTAGAATCTCCAAAATTACATATTCAATATTAGAATAAACTGAATAAGATCTACAGATTATAATTTTCTGCATTTTACTTTATGACATTAAAGGGCCAAACCCAGAATTTCTAGGGAGAGTAGAGTAGACCAGTTAAACATATGCCTATGTACCATAAAGCAAGAGCAAAATAGTTTCCAGTTTGGGGTGCATGGGTGGCTTACTCCGTTGAGTGTCTGACCAACTCAGGTCATCATCTCAGAGTTTGTGGGTTTGAACCTCATATCATGCTCTGTGCTGAAAGATTGATCAGAGCTTAGAGCCTACTTTGGATTCTGTGTCTCCTCTCTATGCCCCTCCTCTACTTGTGCTCTGTTTCTCTCTGTCTCTCAAAAATAAATAAATATTTAAAAATTAAGTAAATAAAATAAAATAATTTCCAGTTAGAAACACTGACGGACTAACCAGCCTAATATTGAAGGTGTGGAGAAAGATGGCACATCACAGGGGAATTTAGTCATACGTGGGAGATAAATGTTCCAAACAAAATCTCGGAGGATATAAAGTTAACTGAACAACAGTTTTTGGTTTGCAAAGTTAATGGACCAACTCAAGTTTACTAAATAATTATAAGATTGACAAGGTTAATGCAGTAAAATAACTCTGATTTAGGTTAGGTTCCGAACGTTTTAAAATGCTAGAGGACTTTTTATATAATAATTTCATCCTAGCTCATATATTCATCAAATGAAAGATGCTCATGTTCAAAATAAAAAAAAGAACCTCAAGAATATTGTTTTCATGAATGCTTCTAATAAAACAAACAAACCCATTCTTAACAATACAAACAAACCAAGTAACAGAAAGAACCAATCACTTATATTAGCTCTACAAACAAAAAGTGACTCAAAATAAAGACTTCAGAAACAACACCACTTCCAAAACATTTGTTATTGATTTACTTAGCAGTAATGGATTAGTAATTTAGATCTTCAATTTTTTCTTGAGATCATATAACATTAGGGGATAGAAACGGTAGCAGACTAGAGCTTGTAGGTTAAATCTAGCTGCCATCTTATTTTTATTCACCTAAACTACTCAGTTCATGGTAGTAAAATTTAGATTGTTTTAACTGGTGGGAATACAGGTTTGTGGAAAAGGAAAGAGCTTTATTTTGCCAACATTCAGTTAAGGATGTCTAGTAAAATATCAACACGAGAATTCAAGTGGATAGTAGAATATATGAAACTGGAATTCAGGTTGTTGATAAATGTTAGTGTCTCTGTAATTAACATTTTATTTTTCAGAATTTGACTTGGCATATTTAATAATAGTAATAGATGACTATTTCTTCCTGATTTTATTATTTATTTGTAGTGTGACTTGAACTGATGGAAAAATTTTAAAATAAAAGATGAAAAAATGTTGACCCAAACTGTTACTAAACCAATTGTGTTATGAGATTATACACTGATGATACAGGCATTACTCAAGTCACCTTTGAAAGTTTTATTTCAAAATTATGTTTTCAACTATTTATTTTGCTACAATAGAATTTTAAATGTTTCTCAAGCTTTTTTTATCAAGATAATTTTAAATTATTAAACATTAGTGAAGACCTAAGATAATTTTTATATGGATTATATTTATCAATGTTTATAATATTAAAAATTAAGCTAGTTTTATAAAATATTTACATTTTAGTTTAACAAATAGCAGTAATACAGACATTATGTGTTAATATAAATAGCATGTATATGAAAATGACCAATACAAATATTAGTGACAAGAGTGGTATCATTTTGCTTTTCATATTTTCTGGTTTAATGGAAAACAACTGAATTATTAAATCTATTCCACTTTAATTTTTTTGCAATGTCACAAGTCATATAGAGCCTCTAGAAAACCTTCCATTTTTCTCTTGCAAGAATGAGAGTGAATAATGTCTTAGAATCATTATGCAAATAGTTTTGAACTTATAAAACCCAATAAGTCCCTAGACTACTTTTGAGACCTCCCATTTATAATAATATTTTTTGCAATTTTTTTCTCTATCCTTTTTTCTTTCCTCACTTTTTAAAAACTTATTGTCAACTTTCACGTTTCACACATGCTTGCAGTGATGCCACCACCTTTGAATTAACACCCTAAACCTTACCATGCACCTTACTAGAGCTGACTTTAAAATGAGGATTCATCAGTTGTAGCTGTGGAGCCCAAGGATTTTTTTGATAACCCAGAAACTTGCTTTATGGGGAACACTTTTAGGAAGTATGTTGACTTTTACTTTGTGTGTATGTGTGTTGTGCCTAAATTCTAAATAATGACCTACTTCCAAGTAACAAATGTCCATGCCATTTATTATATTAAAATCATGTTCTAAATTGTATTTGAGAGAGGGAAGCTACACTACAGCACGCATAGACATTCCATGAACAAACAATGGAATGTTTGTTGTAATTATTCCTGAACCATACCGCTCCCATTCTGTCTCCATTACCACTAGTTTCTTTCTCTCATAAAAGAGTTATGAGTACAAAATTTCAAAAGGCAAGTAAGAAACATAAGAAACATACTGTAATGAGAATTGGTTTAGAAATGTACAGCCTTAAGGCCATGTAGAAGGAATCAAGATATATAAATTTAGTCAGTTCTACCAAAATGGTTTTTCAAAACCACAAATTTGTTCCCACATGATTGATATATTAGTGAAAACTCTAAATGTAATGGGAATTCTTTGTTTGCTTATGTATGCTATAATTTGTGAGAAATATCGGGTGAACACAGGAAACTGCACCCAGCTGAACCAAATACACTGTGTAGGAAAAGAAAAATGCACACCACTCAAACATCGACCAGCTGCTTCAGTTCACCATATGTGTTATCCTATAAGGTTTGTTTTGCTGTGCTTTCACATTTATGAATATATATTTTTTTTCAATATCCCTAACATGCCTAAGTGTCCTGATTCAAAACCACTGAGAAGTGGGGAAATTGTAAGCAACTGGAAATGCAATTTATTTTATAAGGGTCAAAATGCAAACCAAAAATTCATCTTACCGAAAGTACTTTGCTGCGCAGCTTATATAAACCTGTATTTAGTTGTGGCGTGGGTATGCATGTGTGTGTCTGCAGGCTGGTGCTATGTCTATTTGTTTTTTGTTTTACAAATGCTTCAAATGCTTTTTTAAAACATATAATAGAGGTTATTCTTTAATTTTTTAAAAAATGTTTATTTATTTTATGAAGGAGCAAGAAAGTGCAAGCAGGGGAGAGAGAGAGAGAGAGAGAGAGAGAGAGGAGAGAGAGAATCTCAAGCAGGCTCCACACTATCAGCACAGGGCCCAATGTGGGACTCAACCATGAGATCATAATCTGACCCAAAACCAAGAATTAGACTCTTAAGCAACTGAGCTACCAAGGTGTCCCTAATAGATGATATGCAAGACATATCATCTTATGCAAGATGACCTGTGTCTTCTTATGCAAGACACACGTTTATGTTTGCTTTCCACGATTTTAGTAGCTATTATATAGAAAAACTGCGTTGCCAAGGCTGCCAGCAATTCCAGTAGAGTAACATGGTCCCATTCCTTTGCTGCCTACTGATGCACAGCTGACTACTAACTATTACATATTATTGTGAGAACCAGTGCTCTTACGCGTATGATGAAATAAAACTGAAATGTGTCATTATTCTCATTAGAAAAAAGTGAAAAATTTGTACTTCTCCATAGTGTCTACTAATATTTCTAACTGGGTTTTTAAAAACTAAAAAAAGAAAATCAGTAAGTCGTTAGCAAAGACAGATGAAAACAGTGAGTGAAACTTGACTTATTCTGCTTGCTGTTGCATCTACCCATTGCCCTCACAATTTGAGTATCTCAGAAGTATTGGATTGCCTGACACATAATAATTATATCATTGATTTATGCTAATGTTTGTCATTTCTTATTCTGCAAATGCAAATGCCCCCTGTGCACTTTCAACAAAGAAACAGGGAAAACAAGAAGTGAGTTGGCAAATTGGGAAAACAAGAGTTAATCAGTATGAAGGATCCTCCACACATTTCCATTCTTTTAGCATGATTGCTCCCTGGATAAAAATGAACATACAATAGTACTCCCTCTATAAAGGAATGCCCATAATTCATGAATTCAATGCTGTAGAACTTAGCTTTTATTTTCTTCCTTCTTTTTTTTTTAAGTTTATTTATTTTAAGAGAGTGAGTGTGAGTGGGGGAGGGAGCATGAGTGGTAAGCAGAGAATGACAGAGATAGAGAATCCCAAGCAGGTTCCATGCTGTCAGCACAGAACCAGATGCTGGGCTCAAAGCCACCATCCTGAGCCAATACCAAGAGTCAGATGCTTAACCTATTGAGCCACCCAGGTGCCCCTCTTTTCTTCTCTGTGCACTTCATTTGACTTGTTTCCTTCTGATCATGATTCTCTCCTCTGTTCCCTGCCCATTGCTGGATGCACAAAAATTAAAAATACATATAGTCAATGAAGTATAAGACATTCCAATTTCCCATTCCCTCTCCCTAGCATGGAAGCCCAATTATTACTATTATTTAAAAAATTATAACTCCTGACAATCACATTTTATTTTCTGGCAGGGCATGCCACAGAATTTTCTGCAACAAATGAAAGCTACAGTTAACAAGCATTGGTACCTCCTGGCTTTAGCCCTTTTCTATCACCAATCTCCTCTGGTTGAACCCAATTCGTCTTGATAGTGCCAACTAATGAAAAAGTATGAAAAATTCCAACCCTATACTTACTTGAACCTGTACTTATGCCCTTTACAACATAAATATTAAACTTCCCTAAAAGTCATTTTAGTAGTTGCAGGTTATAAGTTAAACAGCTGCAGGTTAAAATTAATAAATGTCTAGAGGCATAGTAGATAAAATAATAAATATCAACTTGAACATTGAGTAAATTTGAAAAGAGAATTCAGAAAATGTGGACACTACTGCTAATATAAGATTTCCATTTTGGGCTAAGTCTTGCAGTTAACCTATGTCTTAGAGCAGGCTTTACTTTAGTCATATTTTCTCTCCATTTCATTTATTTAATCATTCAATTAAGCTAAATGTGGCCTTTAATTCTTTGTCAATTTAGCCAGAGCCCTTTAGAAAAGGGTGTTTGATAATTACAAAAGAACAAAGTAAATGGTTTAAAAATTTCAGGCAAAAGAATATGGTGCTTTAGTAACTTTCACATGTGCCTCAAGTTTATAATGAGATGTAGTGAAGGATAGGCTGATAAGCAAACTTTTAGATAGCTGAAGACTATTCCATATAAAAATTGGAAGGACACAAAAATGCTGATTTGAATGTCACATGCACCTTAATGTTTATAGCAGCTCTATCAACAATAGCCAAATTATGGAAAGAGCCCAAATATACATTGACTGATGAATGGATGAAGAAAGTGTGTATACACACACACACACACACACACACACACACACACACAATCGAACACCATACTACTTGGAGATTTAAAAAAATGAAATATTTCCATTGGCAATGACATGGATAGATCTAGAATGTATTATGCTAAGTGAGATAAGACAGAGAAAGATAAATACCATATGAATGTGCACCCAGCACATATACGTGGAATCTAAGAAATAAAACAGATGAACACAGGGAAAGGGAGGGAAAAATATGATAAAAAGAGGGGAAAGAAAACCAGAGGAGACTCTTAAATACAGAGAACAAACTGAGGGTTGCTGGAGGGGAGACCAGTGAAGGAATGGGCTAAATGGGTGATGGGCATTAAGGAGGGCACTTTTTGGGATGAGCACTGGGTGTTATACGTAAGTGGTGAATCACTAAATTCTACTCCTGAAACCATTATTACACTATATGTTACCTACCTTAAATTTACATAAAATTAAAAAAGTAAAGGAATTGGAGAAACTCCAACACTCTTCTTAAAAGAGACTGCCTTTTCTTAATATTACATTTTTTAGTAAGGTAGAACTTTCAATAACACAATGATGACCATGATGCCTAAATTGCATAATCTCAATCTCACTACATAAGAATATCAGCATAATTATTTTGGAACCCAATTCAGAAACCAAACAGATACTCTGCAAAGATATGCTAATCTCCCTGTGAGGTTCATTTTCCTCCTCCTATTAAGAAAAGACACTTGAAGTTTGACTCAGCAAGTCGACACTGGCAAAGCCTGGTGAGTATATTTCATTCTAATTGTTTTACCTTTACAGTAGATACATTGCTTTCTCCCATTGCCCCTTTGGCAGGTCACTTGTCTCATCAGTCACTTAGGCATAACTGAGCTTGTTAAGCAATCATCAGAGTAAAATCAATACTGAGCATTATGCTCCCTATACTGTAAAAGGAAAGTGAATGGGCTAATCCACACAAAACTTGGTGATGTTTTGACCTTAACTCTAAAGGTCTGTCAGAGCAAGGCAAGTTGCTTAAGAGTTGTGTGGTACCAGATTTTCACTCTCCTTGTCTTTATTTATGCCTCTCAATGCTCTACTATTTGTCACCCACTCATATTTATTGTGCATTCCCAGGTGCCTGACATTACAATAAGTGGTTTGAGATTTAGAGTCTTTATTTGCTCCTTGCCCTTAAAAGGCAGTTTAATGGGACACACAAACACAGGCAAATAGTTTATACTGCTAGGTTCATATGCTTAGAATAGCAGGTAAATAAACAAGAACAAAAGCAAAGAAAACATTTACAAACTAGGGATGAGGACAGGCTGAGGGTTTTAGCTAAGTCTGAACCAACTGGGGACAAAATATAGGTAGGCTTTGACATATCTGAAACTGAATAGTAGACCTGAACATGTAAGATATGTTTTAGGTAGGATAGACAATTCATTCACATTTAATCTAGCAGGAAAACAAAAACAGAAACCAACTAAATTGTCAACTTTATAAACAGTTTTTTAGGTGAAAATGCATGTGATATAGTAAAATCAGATATCCTGGTATCAAGAACTCATTGAGTTCTTGATATAACTGTATAACTTGATATAACTATATAACTATATGAAAACATACTGTTTTGTAAAGTTGATGTACAATGAAAATGAAAAATACAGATTAAGAGTTTATAAACAATATATAGCAACAATTAAACAAAATAGGATTCATTCACTTGTAGAAAAATATTATGTGAAGTATATAGTTAGAAGAAAGGAGAATACTGGCACTCAATTTTTCTCTAGACAGCTTGATTGGATTAAACTATTTTGATGATCTTCCCCACTGTCTACTTGAATTTGTTATTCCTTGGTCTCTGCCACTTCCCTGTTAATGAAACTCAATCCAAATATATAAATATATATGAGTAAAGATATATGAAAATACATATGTGTATATATAGAACTTCTGAGATAATTATATAACAACTCAATTTGAATTATACTTAAAATCTGTAGCCTCAAAGCAAACAGATTACACTTACACAACCAACTAGTTATATGATTTTGGGAAAACTGCCCAACTTTTCTAGACCTCCACTACATCATCTCTACAATAGTAGTTTTCAGGATATCATTTTCCTATTGTGGTTTTGAGGACTGAAAGTATTAATTCCAACAAATGAAATCAGAACACTGTCTGGCACATAGAAACCCCTCCCTTGGTGTGTTTGAGATACTTAAAAAATACCATAAACTAGGTAACTTATAAACAACAGAAATACATTTCTCACAGTTTTGGAAGCTGGGACATCCAAAATCAATTTGAGGACAGAAACGTATCTGGTGAGGGCTCTCTTCCGAGACTTCTGTATTTTTCACTATAGCCTCATGTAATGGAAGGGGCAAGGAATATCTAGGGTCCCTTTTAGGTAAGGGCACTGATCCTGTTCATGAGGGTTCTGTTCTCATGAACTAACCATGTTCCAAAGGTGCCACCTCCTTATACCACCATGTGGGTCATTATAATTCAACATAAAAATTTTGGAGAGACAGAAATATTTAGTCCATGATAACTCTCAATAAATGTTAATAATTCATGATATTATTTAGCCATTCCTTTTGTATCATATTATCATATAATATGCTATCATTCACTGTATGATAAAACTTCATATGATATATCACTACAAGTATTTTACATCATGATATACAATAGGATCGGAAGAAGTAGTACTATTATAATGCCAGTTTGTGGGGTTAGAGAAAAATCTTTGGTTGTCTAAAAATTGGCAATTGTCTTACTTTGTCATTTGACACAAGGTTCTCTGACCGCTCTTGTCATATCTGCATGCCTGATGGTTTCCTTAGTACCTAGGGAATTTACTCATGAATTGTTATGGGCTCTTCAACATCTATGCTGCCAACAAGATCATCCAACTTCCACAATCTACTTCCTAATCTATTTTAGGTCATTGTGGGAATTATTCCTGTCCCATCCAATAATCCTAAAGTCATCACTCTACATCATGTTTGCTACCTCTCTTTTAATCAGTTCAGGCTGCTAAAAGAAAATGACCATAGACTAGATGGCTTATAAACAGAAAAATATTTTTCACAACTCAGGATGCCAGAAGTCTGAAATTAGAATGTCAACATTTTAATCGTCAGGTTGTGATGAGAACCCTCTTTTGGGTTGCAGTAAGCTGACTTATCTTCACTTGGTGGAAAGAGCTAGCTAGTTCTCTAGCCTCTTCTAATAAGGCTACTAATAGCATTTGGGAGAGCACCACCTCATAGTTTAATTACTTCCCAAAGATTTCACCTTCAAATACTAGCACATTAGAATTAGAGTTTCAACATATGCATTTGGGGGGGGGGGCATTTAGATCACTGCAAACTCCAAACAGTTCTCAATATAACCTGCATTACAGTCATTACATAGTGATATCTACTCCTACTTGTAATTGTATGAATGTATCCATTTTATTTTTTTTCTATTACAAACAATTCTCTAATTAACAGAACACACATCTCTTTGTATAGAGTAGTCAAAATTCCCATCAAGTGTATTCCTAAGAGTGCTTTCAGTGAAATGTAGATATTCAGATATTCAATTTTACTAAGCATTGCCAAACTACTTTCTAGAGTAGTCGTAATATTTCCATTCCTACCCTTAAAGTAAATTACGTCAGGCTTTGACAATCTCAGAGTAGTTTCTCATTAAACTCCAGTTAAAATCAAGTAGAAACAACTTGTTGAATAAAAGAGGAGTAAGCTGGAGTAAATGGATGCAAAGTTTTAATATCAGGATTATAAATTTAGATTTTTCTGCCATATTTCTGACTTATATGATATAAAATCTTTATATAACCATATAAAAATATATTGTTTGTACTGCTGATGTACAATGAAAATGAAAAATACAGATTAAGAGTTTATAAACAATATATAACAACAATTAAACAGAAAATTAAAATAATCTGGACAAAACTGAATCTGTGCAAATGAACACGTGTTGAATATGAAGGTTCAGGAAGACTTGGTGGTGGTGGTGGTGAAATTAATATTGATATTGAGGACTACCATGTATCAATATCTACTACATGCCAGGGAGGTTAGTTGGTTTTATATGGTGCTTTATTTGCATCTTATTATATATCTTATATCTTATTTCTTCAGATAATGAAACTGAAGCTCAGATATGAAATACAAAAAAGAAGAAAGGAAGAAATGAAAAAGTTTTTCTTTAACAGTGTCTATATGGTATCAGATAAATGCTACTACCATTGACAGGGATGAAGATTTAGAGAAAAGGTTCAAGTTTGGATATATTGAATTTAGTTTCTGAGAAGATATGTTTTGTTGGTTATCAGAACATCTATTCAATTTCACACTGAATGAGTTCCTCTAAAGGATTCAGATATGTCTATTCAGCTTTGAGCATTTTTATTGGAGCAGAAGTAAAATCATATTTACTTTAAGAAAGATTATACTCAGTTCACTCTTTCTTATCAAAATATTAACAGCTATCTGACTAGAAAGCTGAGTGAAGAAAAAATGATGCAACAGCATATGGATAAAAATCAAAAGATTATTTAATATTTAAATGTATAATGCTCTTAAAAACTAATAATTAATGCATTTCAGATCTACTTATATTTTATAATTCATATTCTTGATTTTAATGGAAAAAGCTGACTTTCAAAACACAGATTCTTGCTCTGTAATATGTCTATAATTGATACTACTCTCTCCACACTGTTAACTTTTTGAAGCCAAAATGTTATTTTCTAGGATCATTAATAATACAACATATCTGAATGCATTGTAAAGTTCAGTTAGCATGAAAAATTCACTAAAAACTGCAAACTGGGGTAATCTGCTAGAGCTTATTTTCCTTTCTATACCTGATATATATAATCTCAAAGGTTCACATATTTATTCAGCCATCCACTGCATTACTATTACAGTTGGCACAAAAACTGTCACTTGGACAACACTGTGCTTTAAAATATATATGCATATATACAAATATTTTAGTTTTTATTTGACTCAAATTTTTATGGATAAATTCCGCATACACTTCATTCTCTAAGCATTTTGAAACTGAATGCCCAAACATCTGCTAATTCTTCATAGATGTGTGTTTCACTAAGATGTATCATTTAAATTAATGATTTCTTACTCCACAACAATAAACTTAATATAATCCATATTTTTTCATCCTTTCATTCAACATATTTATGGGGCCTATGCTTTATGCTAAACATTCCTGGATATAAAAAATATACAAACAAATAAAACTCTTTACTTATGGGGCTAAATGTTTAATAGAATAGATGTATAAACCATGAATTATGGTGCAATATCATATTTTTTAAATCAGAAATAAACACTAAGAGTAATGGATACATAGTGGAGGAGAGACTTCTATTTGTCTATAAAGGAATAGGGAAGGTATGAAACAAGATACCATCTGAGACCGTAATGACACGGTCTTGGCAGGCCCCTCCTCTTCCAGTGTCCGCCGCACTGCCTCAGACGGGTACTGTCAGAACTGGTCCCACACACCGTGACATGCGAAGTACTTCTTTGTCACCTGTAGAGGGGGAAGCCTGAGGAGTGTGGACTGAAAGAATCTAGATGCCATAATAGATTAAGGCTGGTCGTACCAGCCATTATACAAGATATTTAAGTTAAAGGCAGGGGGGAAACTTGTGAAAATTGCTTGGAAATCAGATTGTAAAATGTATAGTTATTAGATAATAAAGAAAAAAAGAGAAAATAAATATCAATGTTAATGTCTTGTAAGCAATAAGACAAGGGCCAGCCTCTTTGAATGCAGCAACGAGGTGAGGTGTGTTGTCAGGAACCACGGTGGATCACCATACCCGGAGGCTGACTGAATTTTAAGGCCAGCAGGATGTAAGAAAGGAAAAAAACGCCTCTTCAAACTGCATGAAATTTGATTTATTCTGAAGTCATTAGAGTATTCTAAACACATAGGTTTTTGTTATGTAATCTGTATCTTGTTTTGATCATATAAGATTAATAAATAAATAGAAAATTGGGACTGGAAAGAAGAGGGACTGAAATACATATGAAATTTTAAGCATCAGCATATTTGCTGTTCCTTAGTAAATGAATGACAAATAGCAAATAACTGCTTCATTTTTTTTGTTATTTTAAACTTTTTTAAATTAAGGATTATTTTCTTATTTTTTGTGAGCATTTTTGGAAGTGAATGTAAGATAGTAAATAAGTCAAAGTGATGTTTGTGTGAGGCTTTCCCTTAATGTTATAGGACTATGTGGAAGAATGTAAAATACATTTAAAACTTCTTTTATTTCTACTCTTTTATTTCTATTTAAGGAGAATTTATTTGTGGATTTTAGAAAGACAATCATGTAAAAGAGATATTCTTGCAGAAAAAATGTATAAAACTTTTGGATATCTGATAGAAATGTATTTATTGTAAAAGAAGATCTCCAGACTGAAAGTCAGGAGTCCTGCGTTTGAATTCAGACTTGATTCCTAATTAGTTATTTTGCTTACATTCAGTTCTCATAATTAAAAAAGTAAGAAGTGTGGATCAATTCAGGTTGTTGGGTTTTTTTGTTTGGTTTTGTTTCTGTTTGTTTTGTTTTTTGTTTTTTGTTTTTAAAGGAAGCTATGGTTTCAGAGGTCACAACTTGAGGGCTATTTGCATTCTGACAGTGTTTCAGAAGAGACTAAAAGGGCTTGAGAAAAGACAAGACTACATCTCTAATAATTGAGTTCAGAAACAAGTTGCAGGGTATAAATTCTGGGCAGTTGGCCTTCCGGGTGCCCATAAAGTAGCATGATACAGGTGGTTTCTGGGTCCTGCCTACTTATTAAGGTCATTTGTAATAATAAGATGAAGCATAGATCATAAGTTAACAAAAGCAGTTGTTGGCATTTGGAAGTCATTTTCAGGGATCTATTTAATACAAATAACTCTTTAGTTAACCTAGGAATGCAATTATTATTGTCTAAAACCTCCTTATTAGTAAATAGTCAAAATATGTTCTCATTATGACATTAAGGAGAATGAACACTAAGCTTTTCTCACAAAGTCTTTTGCATTGGAAATACACACACTTACACACACACACGCATATGCACAGAAATGTTTACAGAATAATGTTTCAAGCACCTGTGACACAATCCTCAGTACTAACTCATAATATTTCCATTATTCCCCTTCAAATATTAACAGAACAATTTTTACAGATAAAATACATGCCTATTGTATTTGAATCTCCCTAACTATCACATCGTTTTCTTACCAGAGAGAATTCCTATCAGTATTGTTGCGTATAGCAATTCAGGTGTTACTCTTATATTTAACCAGAAATGTCTATAAATAACTCAGACACAGAAGGAAATTTGGTATATGATATAGCAGGGATTACAAATTAGAAGGAGAAAACTAGACTCTGGAATAAATCATATTAGATCAATGATCCTAGTTGGAATAATCATTTTCTGATAGCCATTAACTCAAACTACATTATAATCATATTTTTGAAAAACAAAACTTACAACTATTTAAAATAAAATAATAAAAGCAAGGAAATGAAACAATATAACTTATTTCTGAATTTGTCGTTCAAAAGATTTGCCTAGACAATTCATGGGAAGCAAAACTCAACACCAATATTGATAAATATTATCATGTGAAAATTTAAGACAATACAGCTTCCAACATTCGTTTTATTTTTAAAAATCACATATATTAAAAAGAAATGATAGGATGAATGTCATGTAAGACTGTACTTTTGAAAACTTAATGTTTACACAGAATAAAGCTTCTACTTTTTCATTATGTAGCTTAAAGCACTATGGAGCTGGTGAAATTTCTTAATCTCTCAATTCTAGCTTCCTCATTAACAGAGTTAGTCTAATAAAATAAATCTCACCAATTCAGATGAGAATTAAGTGAGATAACAGGTTCATGGTGCTCAGTGTATCTTAGTTCTCCCTCAACCAGATGGATGTGAAGTATTGTTAAGAGACGTAACTTCAATCATTAAAAGTTTCTAGAATTATCAACACATATTTGCTGCTTCTTTAGGCCTGTATCTATTCCTACATCTGGGTTCCTTGTTAAAAATCAGTATGTAACTTTTCAGATTTGGCCATAGGCAATTACAAAGAGGCTTTCCATGGTGAGCCTCAGTGGAGAAATCTGTCCTCCCTGCAAAGACTTGGAGATATCCAAAGCCTTTGAGTCCTTGAAGGAAGTAGTAGCCTAGGAGACAGACTCTCTTACCAGTCATGGTCATGCTCTTCACATATCTGCATTCTTAGTCTGATGGCCTTCATTTCCTGGCTCAATTTGTCTGGGCACAGGTCCTCCTTAGGTCTTTATGCACTGTCTCCTGGGATGGGAGTATGGAACAGAATGAGGGAAAATCCTTGAAGTCTTACCTTCCTTCACAGTGACTACTTTTCTACTTCTATCTAGTCTTACTCCCTCACCTTCCCCCATCTGAGTCCATAAAATTGACAGCCTTTTGTTTGGAGCTTCTTCAGGATGACTCCATATGCATGCTGCTGTACCTGACCCTCCCCTGGAACACTGTTTCTTGGGGGAAAATGGATTAGGGGCTGTCCATGCTTTCTTGTGTTTAGACTCTTGCTTATACTATCACAGTAAGCGACTAAAGGCTTAACTCCGAGTTTTGTAATGTTCTTTTTAGTTTTATTTTTCTGCCTCTCAAGTCAGGACTAATGAAGTTACAAAAGATCTTATAATTTTTTTCTTTTTTAAACATTTTATTTTAGTAATAGAGAAAGAGAGTCAGGGGAGCAAGGCAGAGGGAGAGAGAGAAAGAATTCCAAGTAGACTTCACACTCAGTGTCGATCCCAAGACCTGAGCAGAAATCAAGAGTCAGATGTTCAACCAACAGAGCCAACTAGCACCCCTTAATAGTTACTTTAATAAATTTCAGAAGCTCATTGTCAGGCTATGGAAAGATGCATTCTAAAATACAAATTTCATGAATATAGGAAAGAAGACATTATTCAGGAGCAGAAAGAAATATCTCTTCTTCCTCATTTGTCTACCTACCTGTCTATGGGTAGATACCTACCTACCTGTCATCATCATCTATTCATATCTATCCACATATACATGTATAATTATATAGCTCTTTTACTTTTAATTTATAAATTTATGTGTAATTTCTTAAATGACTAAAGTTTTGTAAAGAATTAAAATAATTAAATCTTAAACCTTATTATTGTTTATAACACAAATACATATAGCACACACTCTACATATATAAATGTGGAAAGAAATCCTATGCAATTAGGAATCAGAAAACTTTGGTACAAATGCTATATTATTTATCCTACTTTGAAAAGTTTGCATAGCCTCCCTTATTCATAGTTTCTTATCTGAAAAACTGTAATGATATTGCCTACTTTGTATAAAGAATTAAATAAGAAAACACACAAAAAGTACATCATCATAGAGATTCAAGGTGCTATTCCTAATTATGCCATAAATCCAAACATGTGTCTGTTATAAAAACAAAGAATTATATGAGTATAATGAACACTTTCTGTAAGATTTTATTTCTTTGTAAGGTGACTTTGCATCATCAACTCCAGATGTCCTAGTTGAGTTGGCCATCATTGTAGTCCCAATCCTGTGTAAAGTTAAAACACTAGAGAGATGGAAGGACAAGAGTTCAAAAAAGGCAAGCCATTGAATTGCTTCAAATCCTGGACAAATTGTGGAAGGCTATAACCAATTGTTTGTGACAGCAATAACAATGAGGAAAATAGGTAAGCTAATGTAACCACACACGTGAGTCTCAAACTTTGTGCAGAGGCACCCTGGGGCATTATAGAAGAATCACAGGATTATTAATTTTTTTGAGAGAATTACAGTGACATTTGTCAAAAATCATGTATATAAATATTATTAAGCTGTCTGGACCTAATGTATTTCAGTTATGAATTTCTTTTTGCTAAGGAAAACTATGAAAAATTACTGAAATACTAAGGTGCTCTGAATCTAGAAAGTTCAATATGAAAAGAATCATAAGAAATCCATATCTTCAAGGATGGAAAGCTTTATATAGGCTGTGTAAGGTTTCTATTTTATATATAGCCTAATTTTTTTTCATATTTTCTCACCTCTTATTCTGACTCTTGTCTCTACTTTCCCAGTTATTCAGATTTTCTGGTAGAACTAAATATGTAAAATAAAATAGGCCACATGTTACTCTACCTGTGATATAAGTCATACCAGCTACCTGCAATTCTTCAGGTTTAAAATGTTATCATTATAGGATGTGATAATCAGGGTGTAATTTTCTTACAAAGTTTAATCCCACTTGGTCTGATTCATCCTGTGATGATGAGTTTATTTAGTCTTGGGACATATAAAAACCAGTCTAAAATTTTGCTTGTTTTCTCTTTGTTTTTTGTTTTATCTTATCTTTTTAAAGTCTGATTTTCTGTCATTTAAATCAGGATGTTCTATCTAATTTCTTTTGAATGTATTAACTTTCTGTGTCATTCCCTCCTCCTATATCACAGGTCAATGCCCTCATCTCAAATCCCAACTCCTATCGTTAGTTCCCCTCAATGAGTTCTCCTTTTACATATATTTTTCTAAAAAGTTATAAATGAGTCATTTTGTAATATTTCCATTTGTTTTCTCTACTGCATTTATTTTCCCATATGTTCTGGTGCTACTGTATTATGATCATAAAGAAAAACAACACCCTTTATAATATTTCTTCATAATAAAGTACAGAAAACATAAAATGACCCAATAACTTCTGCTCTAAGTTTTCATGTTTTTAATCAGGCCCAATTGCTGCACACAAAAGAAAGCTCTCTTAACTGCTGAGATATTTTTATCTGTTCATTTTTTTAACAGTTAACATATTCTCTAGCCATATACCTACTTTGTGATGGCTTTCTCCTCAAATAGTTTTAATGGATGACTGTTGTGTAGTTTTCTAGATGTCACAATCTAGTGTTTGTCAAAAAAATGTCTAATAATTTGCAAAAGGTAATTAGATGAAAGATTTACCCTTTTAGGATTTTGTTCTATAAAATTCCCTAAAGTGTTTTGAGATCTCAATGCCATTTTCGAATGATCCAAATTTGCTCTTTAGAGGTACTCTCACAATTCTAAGAGCTCTTTTGCCCCCTCCCCCAAAATCAAATTATAGCCACATATCCCTTGTTAATTAATTCATATATAAGTACCATCGTGACCTATCCCAGCTTACTTTCAGTTCTGTGCATGGCAGGGTTAGTCCCAGGAAGTTTCGCATTACAGATATATACTCTTAGAATAACTTTCTTGTTTCTTATTAAACATACATATCTTCTGCCCATTTCTTCACTGGGTTATTTGTTTTTTGAGTGTGGAGTTTGGTGAGTTCCTTGTAGATTTTGGATCTAGCCCTTTATCTGATATATCACTTGCAACTATCTTTTCCCATTCTGTTGGTTGCCTATTAGTTTTCTTGATTGTTTCCTTTGCAATGCAAAGCCTTTTATCTTGATGAGGTCCCAAGAGTTCAGTTTTGCTTTCATTTCCCTTGCCTTTGGTGATGTGTCGAGTAGGAAATTGTTGCAGTTGAGGTCAAGGAGGTTGTTTCCTACTTTCTCCTGGAGGGTTTTGATGGATTCCTGTCTCACATTCAGGTCCTTCAGCCATTTTGAGTTAATTTTTGTGTATGGTGTAAGAAAGTGGTCTAGTTTCATTCTTCTGCATGTTGCTGTCCAGTTCTCCCAGCACCACCTGCTAAAGAGGCAGTCTTTTTTCCATCGGATACTCTTTCTTGCTTTGTCAAAAATGAATTGTCCATACATTTGTGGGCCCAGTTCACTCATCATCAGGGAAACACAAATCAAAACCACACTGAGATACCACCTCATGCCAGTCAGAGTGGCTAAAATGAACAAATCAAGAGACTAGATGCTGGCGAGGGTGTGGAGAGACGGGCACCCTC
>NC_043704.1:25113325-25115596 GCF_006229205.1 Suricata suricatta
GGGTTGAGGGGGAAGGGGGAGGGGGGAAAAGAGGTGGTGGTGATGGTGGAGGGCACTTAAGGGGAAAAGCACTGGGTGTTGTATGGAAAACAACTTGACAATAAAATATTGAAAAAATAAATAAATAAAAAAAATTCTAGGACGGAAAGAATAGATATCGCAGGTAATAAACATACTCCTTTACCACTGGAAATGTCCAGATCTTTTTATCAGATTAGCTAACGAATACTTCCTTGCCATTTTAAGAAAATGCTTATAATGCTCCCCTAAGACCTATATTATGCAGGGTTTGGATTTCAGACAGCTTTCTTTAGTCTCTCCTACCCTTCCCTTACAGTCTAGCTGGCACTATAGGCCTCTGCCAAAGCAAGGATTCTCAAGACTCCTGATCAACCCCAACTAACATTCTGAGCAACCGCCAGTGGCCATAGAGAAGAGTTAGAAGAGAGATAGACAACCTTTAGTTATGAAGCTTCCAGAGATATCAAATGGCTCTGTTGGCCCACATTGACTTCTTAGAATTCATTGACATTCCAGGTGAACTATAAAGGAAATATAGAAATACAAGAATTTTCACAATTCAGTGCAAAACCATATGTTGATTTTAAACACATAGAGGTGTGATTTGCCTTAAATGATTAAGCATTTCTACAGTTTTCACAGTATCTGTAGTGGAAACTTGTTCCTGTTCCTGTGCAAATATATTTGATCATATCTTCTAAAACCAAAAATGACTTTGAAATATATAAGACTCTAAGAAATCAAACAGGAGCTAGTGTTTTATAGATAACAAAAGGTTTGTTTATTTTATGTGTTACTGTTCATATTGTACTGCTAGTTGATTGTGTTGTCTTAAGCAAACTTTATAAATTCTGTGAGTTTCATCTAAAGGAAAATAATTTATTATATTTGGTCAATATTTAAAAAGATACTGTTAGATTTACTCTTTTATATGCATTTTCTTGTTTAAACAGGTTAGAGATTTACTACAAAATGATTGTATAATAAAACAGTCGTCCATATTATCCACTCTCACTAAATGCCGAAATATCTCCAGGATTTCCAAGACATATATTTAAATACTTACTATTATCCACTCCAATCATTGCTAATCAATTTTGGGATTTCTAGAAAAATAATTAGTCCAAAACTCAGGTATTGATACTTTTCTGTTAAATCGGTTAGAACTTTGAAGATCTCTGTATCTTCTCCTTGATTGGCAAATATGTCTCTCTTTTATCTTCAGCATTCTGTGGATTATTATTAATATTATTAATATTATTATTAACTATGGGTGTTAAATGTATTAGTGGTAACTCTTCATGTTATATACCTCATTTATTTTCTTAAATTGTAATCCTGTCAATATCAGCTCACAGAGGTAAAAGTGGCATCTCAATCTTAGGCTATTGTGTCTGAATATGGAGAGTAAAGTCTAGCATAATGTAAACAGGTTGCAATTCCGCAGTGTTTAAAACATTAGTTACTAACCACAAAATTTAAAGGCAATTCAGGTCCCTTTCATGAAGAATTTCCTGAAATAAACACTATGAAAAAGTTACATCAGTGGCAGAATTAGAAGGGTAATTATAATAATTTTGCTAATATTGAACACAATATATTTTTAAAAACCTAGCACCTATATTTTTAAACACCATATTTTTAAAAACAGGGGTGCCTGAGTGGCTCAGGTGGCTAAGTGTCTGACTCGATTTCTGCTCAGGTCATGATGTCACATTTTGTCAACCTTGGGCTCTGTGCTGACAATATGGAGCCTGCTTGGGATTCTCTCTCTCCCCCTCTCTCCATCTGCCCCTCCTCTGCTGGCAGTCTCTTTCTCTCAAAAATAAAGAAGTAAACATTTAGAAAATAATCATAACACATTCATGATTTCATTTAGTACATTTTGAATAATAAATTCAGTTGATTGAAAACTACATTATGAAAGTAAACAGTGCTAGTTTACTTCGGAATTGGAATTAATGTTGTTTTGATTTCCCCTTGAAATACTAGACCAGAAATTACAATTAGTGTACACAAGAAAGAAAGAGGAGGATGAAAATCAGGGGACCAGTTGTCTCTACTTTTTACCACATTGTTGTAAAGAAAGTAATATCATGTTTATCCTTCATTGTATTTGCTCCACCTGTTCTATGGGGATTGGTTTACTCTTAATTGGTGGACTGCCATGGTAACTTACACTTTGTCTACCTCACCACTGTTGTTTAACATAGTGCTGGAAGTCCTAGCATCAGCAATCAGACAACAAAA
>NC_043704.1:25115696-25140729 GCF_006229205.1 Suricata suricatta
AACTGGGCCCACAAATGTACGGTCAATTAATTTTTGACAAAGCAGGAAAGAGTATCTGATGGAAAAAAGACTGCCTCTTTAGCAGGTGGTGCTGGGAGAACTGGACAGCAACATGCAGAAGAATGAAACTAGACCACTCTCTTAGAATGTTTTTTGAAGAAACGACCTGGATAACTGGACAGATAGTTCTCCAGAAACTATCAATTATCCCAGGAAGAAACCTATGGAAGAGAGTAGTACTGGGAAAATAAGGAAAATTCACACTCAGTCCCAAACTTATTTTGTAATAGTAACAAATGTTACCACAAAGAGAAATAAAAGTAATATATTCTTAACTTATCAGATTTGCACTCCAGCTATGATATTTGAATCTTTAGTCTGTCAGAGGAGTATAGGATAAATTATATTAACTCTCTGATGTCACTAAGCAATCAGACTTTGGAAAACTGCTTCCCTTCTGTGAGATTCAAATTCTCATAAGCACAATATAGAACGATTACCTCAGAGGAATGTTAGATACAAATGTGAAAATATATGTGTTTCTCATACGATAAATTGTAAATATATAACTGTTGGAGTTCTTTATGCCTGAATGGACTTTGCAAGTCCCTCTTGGAATGATTTTCTGAATCTGAAAACCTTACCATTAGTCTGAGAGGGATGCTGATTCACTACCATCTGTAGTTAAAATAAAATTCACCAGACGACAGAAGCGCCTTGCGACACATGCAACAGACTAAACCACTCAGTTGCTCACAGTCTGTAATGCGGACTGCCCTGAGTCATTCGGGCTACACACTACCGTTCATGAAGCGGCGGTTCTTGATGCTTCTTGTAGCCTATATTTCAACGTGAAAATCTGATGAAACTATAGACTCCCTATTTAAAAATGTCTTTCCTATATTTCCAAATAATTTGTTTTAAAATTCTGATTTCAAGAAACCTCTGGAGCCCACCTGCCAACAATAACAAATAACCTTCCTGCAAAGGTGTAGTAGATACATAGATAGCCTCATCTCTATTTTAGGTTCCATTATTAAAGTGGAAATTGGGGTTAATCTTCGTTTCTAATTCTTTTAAATTGGTGACTTTGAAATGAGGCTCTGTAAATCATGTGTTATGCTCATAGGAGTACTATGAAAAAGCTAATGACCATAAAATGTTCAAAGAAGTGTAGAAAGTATCATTCTAACCTTTTATATAACTAATTAGACTCTTACTTCTCTAGAGTCCACTATGATTCTATTATAGTGATTAAATTATATTCTGAAAGCAGACAACAATCTCCAAAGCTTTACAGTATCCTGCTTGATTCAATACAATTTAATAGGAGAATATACACATTTGAAATACGAGTACTCAATTTCACTGCTTAATTTTCTTTTAATTTCACTTAAATAAGTTTTTGCCCACTAGAATACTTCCAACAAGTTACCGTTCCTCATAATCTCAATGCATTGCTGTTGTTGCTTTCTTAACTGGGAAAATAAAAATTTACATCAAAAGGGAAATTGGCTTTGAATCCACATTATAGCACTATTAAGAAGAGAACTACTTGGGGAACCTGAGGACACAGTCTAAAGTGACTTTTCAATAAAGAAAACGCTACTTGAAGTATACTGTCTTATTTAAAATGAAGTGATAGATCTGCTAAAAGTTAAAGGATTCTAACTCCAAAGTTCAAATCTGTGTTCTTGTGTTGGGCATTTTGAAACTTTGCCTGTGCCAGTTTTTCAATGGGAAAAATCGAGGATAATACTGTTATTAAACTCAAAGAATTGTTGTAAAATGTAAATGAAAACATGTATGTGTACACATGTGCATGTATCATTTAATAAGTTTAGCTAGTCATCTTAAAACATTCACAAAATAAGTGAGTTATTTTGAAATTTTGTACACTTATAGACGCAATTATTTCAATATTAAATGTATTAATCAGCAATTAATTTAAACAATCTGTCAAGAATTAAACTAAAATATATGCTTCACCATCTTCCGGACACAAAGTCACAAACTCACAAAAGTTTAAGGAGCATGCCTGTGTAATTAAAGCAATCCTACAGAATAGGTGTTGAAATAACTTTCTAGGGCCAAGATGGAGCCACTCCGGCCCAGCAAACTGAAAGTTAGAAAACTTATATGTCCTCATAAATGCTCTGCTTGGCCAGAAATACAATGCAACTAGTTAGACAATCCCCAAACACAAAACTAACTCTGGGCCCTCTCACCCCAGACAAGGTTGACTATGCGGCCTGAGATAATCAGATGGTTTTTATTTTTCTATTTTTCTCTACCTTGTTCTTTATTCTTCATTCTATAAAACTTCCTGACTTCTGCCCCATTTTGCAGTTCCCCAAAATGAGAATTCCACTTCATGAAGTGTTAAGTTGGTTATATCACTTAAATTGTCTTGTTTCATCATTTTTTTTACAGTTTCTGGTGATAAGGATGGGATCCAAAGCTGACAGCTAACAGCTTGCAGGACAAGACACACAGACAGAGTGCTTACTGACCACTCAGAGTTTGCTTTTCCTCTGGTTATCACTGAGGGCCACTGAGAACATGTAGTTCCCAGAAAGTATCTGGGATCTGGAAAGGTTCCAAGAAAGCTATACTGGGAGGCCCCAGTGGATGGCTGCCATTAAGATATCTTTAACATTCCAAAGTAGTTTCATTCAAAGTATCATTGCAAAGGGCTAAGGAAAAATTAAAGACACAGGAGGTACCTAAAACAAAAGACATGTAAGACTGATGTGACCACTACCTGTCTCCTCTATCTGCTAAGGTAACTATGTATGTAGCCAGGACCAAGGAGTTTTATAGGCCCTAAAATCCCTTATATTTAATTAAATGTTTACAAATACTTTATTTAAGAAAGCCTAATAATCCCCCACATTATTTATCAGGACTGATATTTATACTAGATTTGATGAGTTCACTCTTTTAATCTCATTAGCAAGTTTTTGTATAAAGTTTTAAAACTCACATTGCCAATGCTTTTTTTTTAAATTAAAATTCATGAGTGTACAATAAAAATCCTCATTTTGCTAACATAAAAAATGAGATCAACTTCTATTGCTTTTTTTGTTTTCTTTTTTCTTTTCTTTTCTTTTTTTTTTTTTTACTTTTCAATTTGTTTTGTTTTCTTTGACCTATTATAGAAACCTCTTCATGTTGTTACATATAGGATTTACAGAAAGTTTTTAATTTTCTGATCTTCATCCCATACCTAATATTCTAAGAGAATAATTTGTAGTGATTTCAAGCACTTCATTTCCTACACCATATCCAATATCATCACACAAGAAGGTGTATTCAGCGAAATGAAGGTTTTTTTTCCTAGATATTTTTGCTCTAAAATAGAATATCAATATTTTTCGCAGGCAGGCCATCTCAGCATGTTTTTCTTTGTTCTTTAATCTACTGTTTTGATTTTAGAATGCAATGAATGGATGTGACAGGAAAGTATATTTTGAAACATCAACAATTATTTTTCTCCAATATTTAGTTTTCTTTCCTGATCTTCAATAGGATATTCTGAACTTCCCACTTCAGAGAAATGATGTGACAGCAGAGTTCAGAATGAGAGGTGGAAACCATCAGTTGCCTAGATTACTCTTTAGAGGCCTAGACTCGTTCAGGAAAACAAGAATAAAGAGCTTTTACAAAATATGGAAAGGTAAATATACGAACAAAGCTTTCCTGGCTATTTTTCCCCTTCTCCTCAGCCCCTCCACACTCTTGGGGAGAAAGGATGATCCAGAGAAGTAGTGGACTGTGGAGGGGGAAAGAGAGGACATGTAGACATGTGATTTAGAGACATGGTAGTTTCTTGAACTCTATCCTGGCCTGGGTAATCATATACCTCCTCCAAAGCTGAGGGACAAGTGAAACAACATATTAAAAGAACAATACAATGGAGACCAAGGCCAAGTTGGTCCTAAAACGAGCCGTAAGGAACATGGGAATAAAGATAAGGAGCAAGTTAAGGTTTAAATACTACAATGAAATGAGGACTTGAAATAGTAATACATTTTTTAAAGACAAATAAAATCATATTTCTTATTCTCTAGATCTTTGGACTAATTTCTTTCCTATTATGTAAGTAAACTAATCTGCTTCTCAAGTGACCTTGAGTCCTAGTATGTTATTTGTGTCATTTATTTAAACTGTATAAGCCAAAGTATTATGCCATTTTGACTATAGCTCAGAGAAGCATAGTTAATTAGTAATTTATCAATAATAAGGAACAGCATCTTTGAAAGAGCATTACAGTGTTAAAAAATATCTTAGTGTGAACAGGAAAATAATGGTGAAGAAGATCTATGGTCTCAAAGTACAACAAAAGAATGTTCATTCTCTTCTACTTAAGAAAATAAATTTAAATTAAGCAACTTATTTTAAGTGTCAATAAGTGCAGGAGACTGTTTCTTTCATTTATTCTAGGTTTGATTTTAAATATTAGTAATGACAACATCTTGCATATTAATTTTATAACATAACATTTTTACATGTTTAACTGCACAAAACAATTACTTGCATTATGACTAAAACCAGACATTAATTTTTCTATAAAACTTCGTAAAATTTATTTTTACAAAATATCATCTAAATATAATAATGATGACTAACATAATGATAATAATATCCTCCCAGACACCTACCTAGTCAATTACCGGTGTGTACTTAAAATAGCAACTTATTAAATGTATATTCTTTTGTTTGGAATTAATGGTAAGTTGAAGAATATGGAATGAGTAATTCTGTGGCTTTTATGAGCCAGTGAACCGGCCAGCTCATTTTAAGACTATATTCCCATCATGCACCTGGATTTCTCTGCCTCACCATCTCCGGACGAGCAAAACCCTGAGGACACAAAACTCATGCCGCGTCTGTGTCCTAACAAAGTCCTTTGTGGCTGAATCAAGAATCTCATGTCTTCTCTAAATATCCATCAGTTTTTGGTATGTTAATTGTTAGTCAGCAAATGGCATAAAGTCTCAGATGTTTAAAACTCCTTGCTACTCTATATACATCAACATTTTATCTAGTAACAATGCTCTTATTTTTCTCTGACAAAGTTTCCCCATCATTTCCTCTATATATTCTTCAAGTGAAAATATTCCACTCAGCTAAACAGAGAACAGTTCACCTCAGCTGTGGACATTTAGAGCATTGGAATTTATTCAACATAGAAATTCAGTTAATAAAAGGATTACGACACAACTCAAACTATTGAAAATGAAGGTTAGAGCTCTATTCAAATACTTTTGCGAGTGTATGTATTTTTCTCTATTAGACTTTTATTAATAGTGGTTTTTATAAGGCATTTTAATTTCCTGTACTTCTATATCTTTATCTATAAAATAAAGATAATATTAGTTTCCATTTCATGGAATAATTGTGAAGATGAAATGAATTAATTCATATAAATTCTTCACAAGAATACATGGGATACTGGAAGCACTCAAAGATTGAGTATCACAATTGTAATTGTACCTCTGAGATTGTAAGCCAACAGCAGTTGGCAGTGACCACGATACCACATGAATCTTGACAATGAAACCAGAGTAGAGTAAAACTGGAGAAGAATCTGTCCTGAGAAAATTATTTGAATCTCAGACTTCATTTCTGCTGGAAGCTCATGAATTTTGAGTTATGTATACTAATAAATTATACTCACATTTTTTAAAGCACTTTTGGCTTAAATTTTTCTGTCACTTGCACCTAAAAAAAGTTAATACCAAAGGTCAAAATGAAAATTAAACATCTTTACAATTCAGAATAAACTGAGCAACAGGAGCGTGATGAAAATAAGGACCCTTATATTTTGGTCTGTAAGAGAAAACCAGATAGATAGATATAATTGGTCTGACTTGTGCTTTAGAAGTTCTATCATGTATCACTTACCCTTGCTGCATAGCAAACAACTGAAAAATTTAAGTGGCTTAAGAAAACACTTCCTTCCTGCTCATAGTACAGACAAATGATCAGAGATGAGCTTTGGCTCAGTTTATTTCAAACTGTCTCAGATTGTCTTTATTCCAAAACTTAAGCTGAAGGAGCAGTCCTTATGAGGAACATGCCCTCTTCTGTGGCAAAGGGCAAAAGGTAAAGAGGGTGAGTTGAACCCAATTCCATTAATATCTTCTGCTCTCTGTGACATATAACACTAAACACACATATGGCATAAAGCTAATAGCTCAGATCTCATGGCAAGTCACAAGAATGAGACATCATCAGTGGTACAGAGGAGTGTAATTATTCACCAAAAACACAGGCAAGCTACTTGGCAATGGTGGTGGTATAACTCTCTAGAGAGGTAGAGGGAATGAATGAGCATAATAATATCTGGAATATTAAAGTACTTGTTAGAAAAAAAAGATTTGGGGATGTAATGCTTTTTGCTTTCAGTTTCAATAACATTACATAAAAATTATCATATCAGACTTAAGCTCTCCTAATTAGAAGTAGATGGATTTGGTAGGAAGTTTTTCCTATCGATAGCCTGCAATTTAAATGGAAGGAAGAAAGGTTTCTAGACTGCGATTAGTTTGAACTGTAGTGGGGAGGTGCAAAATCTTGAGATAGATTGGAATTTAGGAGAAAATTTTCCTTTTCTGTGCTTTCAAGCTTCTTTTCTAAATGCACCTCCCATGTTGAAAAAGGAACACTTTTCTCTGTTTGAAAGAGGCAGCTATGAGGCAAGGGCAGATTGAATTTGTAGCCCAAGTCATTATTATGAATTGTCCAGAGGTTGAAGCTAGCTGAGACCTAGCAGGATGATTAATCTGATAGCTAATGGTTGTTGAGCATTTAATATTTGTTAGGCAGTTTAGTGTTCTAAACATTTTATACACATTAAATAATTTATTCACTATTGAACTTCATAAGGTAGGCACATCCTCCTTACGTGGATTAGGAGGAGTTACTTTAAATAACTTGTATGAGAGTGCCCAACTGGGAAATGATGGAGCTGAGATTCAAGCCCACCAGGCTGGCTCTTAATCTAAATTATTATCCAGTGAATGCACTAGTATGTTGCAAGACAAAGGGTATCAACAACTTGTTACTATGTTTCTAAAATCCTCAAATAAGTTCTGGATTCCCTTATTATATTTGCTTTACAAAATATTTTGGAAAATCAAGAACAAAAGCAAAAGCTGTGTAACTACTCTACCCTCCCACCCCATACTTCCAATATATGAGTCAAAAAAGACCACATCTATGCCCACTACCCACCTCCAGGATTCATATGACATTCAGAAGGGTTCAAGGTGAGTATTTCAGGAGCTCAAGAGAGAAAACCCTCTCCAGCTTCCTCACTTTCATGTACAAAAGACAGAGGACTGTCACTGAGCCATTCTTCCCAGAGTTAACTCTCTCCTCCACACTACAGCTGTGGGAATGAAGAAGGACTCAGAACTCAACCTGCTTCTGGGAAATCCACCTCTAATTCTGACTCTCCCTATCACTACTTGACTAGGACCATCAGGATTATTTGCAGTATTCTCTCTATTCTGGTTTCTTTTAGTTACAATGGAAGTACAGTAGTCTTTGCAATCTTTGCAATATATATTCCTATATAATTTTGTTTTTCCTTTGGGTGGATCAATACCTTAAAAGTTTTAATCCAATGGGAGCTCTAAAATTCAGTCTTTATTAATATCTTCTTTTCTCTATCACATTTTAATCTTCCATTTATAAACTTCTCTGGGAAGTTAAAATCCTAGAATAATCACTGATCTCAATTTCTCTTCTACCATTTTCTCTTGAACTCACTCTGTAGAAACTTCTTCCTTCCCACTACACCCTAGGGAAATTATTCTGCCTAAGATTAACTGTATTCTCCACAATGCTTATATGGTCAAGTTTTAATCTTCATATTACTTGACTTATCTGTAATTTTTGACACTGCTTATATTTGAAATCCTTTCTTCATTTGACTTGTAGGAAACATACTCTCTTGCTATTTTTTTTTTACAGACTATCCTTTCTATTATGGTCTTGTGTTATTCCCACAATATTAGTCTTTGCATCAGATACAGTTGTGTGGTTTTAAATACCATCATTATAGTAATAATTCTAAAATTTGTATTTCTAGAACAGACTACTCCTCTAAACTATAGACTTGTGAATAAAGATTCTTACATAGTATTTCATTTCAATTCCCAAATGATATCTAATATCTGTTACATTCAAGAGATCTTCTAAAATTTTCTTGTGGACTGACAGTCTTTCCCATCTCAGTTCATGGGAATTCCAACTCACTCAAAATACTAACTCCAAAAGCTAACAAATACTAACCAAACCCCAAAGTGACAAAAAGATGGTATCAAAATATTAATATCAGACACAATGTATAATATGATAAAAATGTTTTATGAGATCTATATAGTCATTACATAAGCATAAAAGGTAAACAAAAACCACTAAGAAGATAACACCATGAATGTTCATACATTCCACTTAGCCTCTACACTGATATATTAAGCAGAAAATGAGAAAGAGAGAGAGAAGGGGAGAGAGAAGCAGAGAAGAGAAAGAAGGAAGGAGAGTAGACAGAGAGGAAAGAGATAGGATTTAAACAACATAATATAAGCTTAATTTTGTAGTCTTATATAAACATACCTTTATAGATTTGTAAAATACAAAAGGTATATACAAAATAATAATCTATGATCATGTCTCTCTAAACAAAATAATAGCAAGAAATACCAAAAAGCTTTAAAGAAATCTCCATTTTTTTAAGAATTAGAAATACAGTTTTAACTAACACATGGTCAAAGAAATAATCACAGTGCTTATTATAAAATATTCAAAACTGAACAGCACATAAAATACTACAATCTCTAACTACATTTCACAGTGAATGCACTAAGTGGATGGAAACTTATAACTTCAATACATAACTTGGAGTCAGACATTTTCTGAATTACAAAAAAGACAATCTAGTTTAAAATTTTTGAAAAGTAGGGAAACCAAATAATATAGCATGAATGGAACAACAAGAAGAGAAGAGCAAGAAGAAATATCAACCAAAAAGAAAAAGTTTTAAATAGTTTTTTGAAAAAACTAATACCAAGAGGAAACCTCAGTTGAGAGAGTTCAGCATAAAATCAAAAACATACTTACTAATGCCAGTAATAAAAAAAGGAGATAAACTGTAAATAAGAAAGAGATTAAAGCAATATATTATCTTTGTCCCAGCATTCCAAAAAATAAATTTTTAATTTTGTGGAAAACACTGATTACCAAATTGACTACATTAAGTTTGAAAAAATGAAGGGATATTAAACATAAAAATCCTAATTTTTCCACGATAAAGACACAATAAGTGTACTACCCCAATATGATTTAAGCATTGAGGTTTAGCAACTCATAAAGAAGTATGTAGTCTTATGCAGTCTTTCTTATCAAATGGAAGAGGGCAATCTACAGTAGCATTCACTTCAGTAATACATAAGGACTCAGAAAATATAATTTAAACCTACCTTATTGAAATGTAAATGTAAATATCTTAAATAAAATATCCCCTACTGAAATCCAGATGCTTAATTTATTTATGTGTATCAAATATAAATTCAGTATGTCTGCATGGATGTGTGCATGTGCCTATACCACATTATCTCTCTATCCTTAGGATTACCCCCCCAAAAAACAATGAAATTTTATCAGCACAAATAAACATTAATAAATATTAACATAATTAACTGCATAAATTATAGCAGAAAATAATTATTATTTCAATAGATACAAAAATGCATTTGATATTATTCTAATCCATAATAAAATAAGTTTAGGTAACTTTCATTAGATTACAAAATTTTTGTAATGAATATGTAATAGATCCTATAAAAATCATAGTCATAAAAATGTTAGGAGGATATCCTTTGCAAGGATGTACAAAAAATAATGGATACTATTTGGTAGCGTATGCAAAAGTATAATGTAGTGCATAGGCAGTGGAAAAGAAAAGTAATAAAAAGTAAAATGATTAAAAGGAATGAAACAAAATCACTCTTGGCAAGTGTTAAAGTGCACACAGATAACTCTTGAAGCCTCTACAGAAAATATTTAAAGTAGGACACAAACAATATGAGACCAATATATAAACTTTTAAAAACAACCATGCTGCATTTTGTGTACACAATTTTGTGCTGTGCTTTCTGTTGTTGGCTTGGTACCATCATCAGCCTACTGAACCCTGGGAACTACATTTCCCAGAATAACCGTCCCCTTAATGTGTCAAGTTCAAGTGCTCCAATGAGAGGAGCCCACGGATTCAGAAACTTGAAGTGAAGAGGCAACCAGCAGTTTTAGACAGCAAAGAGGTCAATTTCTGATGGCTACCACAGGACCAGGAAGCAGCTCGGCTTTCTCCTCTAGGTCCTTCCCATGACTGGCAACTCTCCACCTCCATGCTTACTCCAGGGCTTCAGTTTAACTTTTATATTATTCTTTAGATTTATTTTATATTATTTTAAATATTTATTTATTTATTTATTTATTTATTTATTTATTTGAAAGAGACAGAGATAGAGTGTGCATGCCAGTATAAGCAGGGGAGGGACACAGAGAAGGAGAGAGACAATCTCAGGAGGCTCCTTTGTGATGTCAGCCCAAGGCCTGATGTGAGGCTCAATATCATGAACCGTGAGATCATGACCTGAGCCAAAATCAAGAGTTGAACACCTAACTGACTAAGCCACCCAGGCACCTTGATAATAATTCTTTTTAAAAGATTACCTTTTTAGAGCAGTTTTAGGTTGACAGCAAAATTGAGAGGGATGAACACAAAATGGCTTTTTTGCAGATTCTCTGGCTTCAGCTCTTCCCACCCTGCTGCCCTGTTTTCTACATAACCCCATTGGCATATCACCTACTAGCGAATCTATTTTTCTGACTGATACACATACATACATAATAACATTATAAATAAATGGTCTGGAAAGATAAATACCAACATCAAGATACTGGTTATTTCAAAGCAAAGGAGAAGAGAATTGAATTAGCAAGGGATATAGTGGCAAATTCCAACTGTATCACTTTTATTTATTAGGAAATAAAATCTGAGGAAAGTAGAGTCAATGAACTAACACTTGTTACTTATAACAAGTGGATTATATTAGATAAATCAGTGTGTGTTAAAAACATTAAAAGTTTTATGCATTTTTCCAGATTTTTTTTACATTCATTTATTTTTGAGACACAGAGACAGAATGTGAATAGCGAAGGGGCAGAGAGAGAGACACAGAATCTGAAGACAGGCTCCAGGCTCCGAGCTGTCAGCACAGAGCCCAATGCAGGGCTTGAACCACGAACCGTGGGATCATGACCTGAGCCAAAGTCAGATGCTCAGCTGACTGAACCACCCAGGGACCCCATTCCAGATTTTTAATATATTTCCCTAAATTAAAAAAAAATGTAAATTGGTCTTTTTTACCTGAGATGCTTTCCAATATTTCTTTTCAAGTCATCAGATTTCTTGTTTAACATACTTAATTATGGCCAGAAAAGTGTAATTATATTGATGAATATGACTGATATAAAACACTAAAATTATCATCATCTGGGCTGACATTAGGTGTCTAGACACATTGCAGTTAAAATGATATATTATTAGTTTCAGAGGATTTCATGAATGAACTTGATTTCCATTTCAAATTCAAATTTTTAGTCAACCATAACATCTTACAGCAATGTTTGCTATATCATCTCTTTGAAGTGCTATTTTAAAACTATCTTTGAGGAAACTTGAAATATGAGTCTTAGTTCAGAGAGAGAATGAGTGCATCCTCAATCCTCTCCCTAATAGATATCACTAGGTTCCCTCACCATGCTCACTTTCCAGTGCAGATGAAGATGAGAAACCTGTTCAAATGCTGAGCTGGCCTAATTATACCACAGCTGTCTAATAAACTCATCACAAAAGAAGGGACATGAATATTAGTTTAACAAAGTTCATTTAGGGGCAGCTAGTTGGCTCAGTTGGTAGAACAGGCAAATCTTGATCTTGGGGTTGTGATTTTTAAGTCCTATGTTGGGCATATAACTTACCTTATACTTTATACCTTCATTTAGAGTTTTCAAAAAGGATAAAATATTTTTATGAGTCTTATCATTATTATGGTTTTATTGAGACAAGAAGAATTCATTAAGAATGAGGGCATTAAAAAACATTTGCAAGCTATGCATACTTGGTCCAGTTTTGGTATGGACTCTAGTAATACCCCTACGCACCCACTGCCATTTACTCTGTTCCTAATAATTAGCCTCTATATCTTAGATAGGTCCCTTGTGGGGAAATAGGTTCAAGAATTCCTTATACTTACATAAATGGGTTTTTAAAAAAGCTTAGGGCAGAAAGCACTGCCACAGGGCAAAAACACTCCAGGTTAGTTAGCAAGATATTATAATGGAATCATGAGTGCCTTGTTAGATCACCAGCAGGAACTACTTTCCATCTGGCACCAACATACTTTGATCACAACTTCCAACTCCCCTTGTCCCGCAGACCCTTTGCTCCTTACACAAGTTAATGATTACTATCTGATTCTTTTCTGCACATTCACCATGTAGGATCTTGAGAGCTCTTTAAATAAGACAAAACCCCTGTTCAGCACTGTTGTCTCCTCCCAGACATTAGTCTCTCTCGTTTTCATTTCTGCATCCACTCTCTTGCTGGATAAGCAAGGACTCCAGATTAACAGTCTGCAACAGTCCCAAAGAAGCCCTATGTATTATTTTGTTACCTAAAGTTGTAAATAAGCTTTACCTCATTTTTAAATGCTTCAAGATGAAAGACTTGAAAGACCATGAGAGCAGTTCAAGAGTTTTAGTCATTAGCTGTATATTAACCCCATCCTGTGAACCACATGTAAAGATATACACACAATCATATTTCATGTGAGCACAGCAGGGTACCTCAAAGCTGTTCTTAGACTTCCTTTCATAAGTACCTTGAAGAACTGCAAATAGAACTTGTCTTCTCTGGTGCTTTAAGATTAGGAGACAAATTATCTTCCTCTCTCCAGAAATGCTTCTATTATTTTTTGGACAATTGTCAAAATAGGAAAACAGGACCTATGTTTTTGTCCTTAAGAGAATCTGAGAACTGCATTCTGATCCCTTCACTTCCTTACCTCTTCCCCCACTCAAGGCATTAAAAGTGAGTGAACTGGCCTCAGACCACTAACATTTTCCTTAGCCATTCAAAATTTCAAACAGCTTGAATGGTACCCCATACGCAGCTACCTTATAGCAAGTCTCACTTCATGGTCGGACTACTGGAGGTAATGGAGTCATTCAAATGAAAATCTTTTGGTTGAAGAGTAGAGAAACTAAGAATTTTGCTTCTTTAAGACAACATGAATAGGATTAAAAAGAATCTTGAAAAGATCTGAAAGTGATTATGTAGAAATACTAGTCCAAAGTGAGGAGGAAAAAAAAATTGAGCATCTAGTAAGTAAGATCAGGTCTCTGAGTAGAAGTGACCACAGGAAGTTGGAATATACTGAGAATGTCCGAAGTGTTCCTATATCATAGCAAAGCACAGAGTATTAGGCATTTCATGGATTTAGTCATTTATAAAAAAATTATTTTATGTCTATGGTGCTCCTATCACTGTGTTGGAATAAGAGCCTATTTAAAAAGCTTTTGAAATAGTATATATACATAGCAAAAAATAAGTAAATATGCCTCCAATGCAATATGATAGTGTGTAAATGGATTATGCACAAAGAAAATTGGGCAAATCTCCATTTAATCTTAGAATTATAATAAAAACATCAGTGTACTACTTCTTCAGTTTATGATTTAAGTGGAATACCATATGGAAGAAGCTACTGAATACAGTTGCTATGTTGATTTCACTTGTAATCTGGGTAACTTTTAGACCGATGGATGGGTAGGATATCTGGATAATCAGACACAGGGGGAATAGTGACAAAGCAGGTGCAGAGTTCTCAGAATAAAATGAAGAGAGCCAAATTCTCTACTTTATAACTTGATAATAGTGTTTTTTTTAACTGTTGCACTAACTTTTCATTCAATGGAGATAAAATATTCTCACAGTGTCTGACTTAACAATTTGCAAGACTTTTTATCCTTGGACTTATTCATTAATATATTGTGTAAAACAATTCGTGGCACTTAACTTCTGTAATGAATGTCTCCAGTAGAAATAATCATTCCTTTCTTCCAACGCATTCACTAAATGGGCGATTACTGTAGGTCAGAAGGGAACATTATCTCCTATTTCGTAAGAGACCTACAATCTCTTTCCCTTACAAGTCATTTACTGATACTCTTACATTCTTACAAGGAATATTACTACTCTTGTTGGTTCTGCACTAAGACCGTTGCAGCTACTACTACTATTATTGTTGTTGTTATTTTATTTCCTGAGTGAAGACATTGGATTGCTAAAACAGATGAGTATTTGTTTTGCCTTTGGTTTTATTTATTTTTCTTTTAGAAATTGTTTTTTCTGACACCTTTTTTCCATTTTGTTTGCTTTGTGGAGGAACATGTCCCTTCCTCAGTGGCCTGAGCAGTGGGAGCTGCAGATCAGTCCTCGGGGGCAGGCGGAGGGCTCCACTCTTCAGGAGGGAACTGATGCGTAGACAGACACAGAGCACACCTGCACAGCTTCACACCAGTTTCTGATTTTAGGTGAAGTAGCAGTGAACTCAGGAGCTGGAGCAGTCCATTCACCCTGAAATCCCTCATTTTTGGCAGCAGCCTGCTCTTCCTTTTCACATTCTTCAGGATTTCTGTGGAAGTAGAAACCAGGCCCCACCTCCCATGGGAAATGTCACTCCATAAGTGCCGGAATTCCCGGGCCAGCATCCACTGCGTCAGACCCATTGATCGAACTCCCTTGTTGTTGCAAGAGATGTCAGTGTCCACAGAGTGCAGAAGAGAGTCTGTTCCCCAGAGCAATAGTAGGCAGGTTAACATAAAATGTCTCTGAAAAGCTGGTGGTCAGCCCTGGGATCAATAACCACCAGAAGTCTGGGCTCCTGGAAGGCTGCCTGGATCTGGTAAGTGAAGGTTCCAGGAGTGAAGCAGCCAGCAGTAGGAGTGGCTCCAGTGGCAGCGGCAAACTTTGGCAAAGCTCGCTAGCTAGTGGCAACAATAGCACGAGCTGTCAGCAGAAGCTTCTCCCAGGTTCTCTTCAGACACTATAGATGCCATCACTTTTCCTTTTGTAGCTGTACTGTTTCCATTTGGAAGCCACGGTTGGTGCCTCCTAAGTAGATTTCTAGGCAAGGAATTTAAGGACGTCCTCCTCCTTCATTTGCTCCAGACAAATGATGTTGCTCCTCCAAGATGTTGAGGGCTCCAGACGTTATGAAAGTTTCCCTTTAAGTTACAATGGAAATGTAGAACAATACGGTATGCAGAAAGGCTATTTTGGTTTGCTTTAAAAGCAACAGTATAAATGTTTCTAGTAATCTGTGCTGTCAAGTTCCTTCTTCTCTTTCAGAGTCACCAATGGTTGGGACACATGATCTCTGAGACTTTGTTGGACTGCTTCAGAAAATAAGTCAGAAAAAGAAGGATCTCAGGCTTCCTGCCACAAACCATGATAGAAAATGGAGAGATGATGTGGTGTCTCAGGGCTAGCCAGCAGGAGAGCCAACACAGCTCTTCAAATGTGCTTTTTTTCTTGCAAAACCTCCCACCACCTCCCTTGTGTGTGTGTGTCTGTCTGTCTGTCTGTCTCTCTACATACACATTAGAAATAATACAGTATATATATTTAAGTTATATAATTTTTCAGAAACCAATACACAGTGTACGTAATTTCAATGAGTGTTACTTTGTTACCTGATTTACTAACATTGACATTCAAAAAGTATTCTTTGTATTGGTTCAGAGCTAAATGCGCTGGGGCCTAAATAGATAATTAGTACTTATACCCTGGTATCAGTCTTAATATACTTAATATACCTCCAATATTAGGGTTTTTTATTTTGAAATTTCTGTGAGGCACTAATATACTTATAAATCTTCTGTGTTTTCCCTCATTTGTAATCTCTTTGTCTATGCCAAATCCTATTACTTGGGCTTCCACATAACATTTTGTTTTCTTCAATTTAGCATAAGTTGTGAAAATCATAGACAACCAGGAATTTGAAGTATAACAGGCTTTTTTAGACAAAGGAAGTAAAATGGCTGACAAAGTTCAAAACGGTGAGCAAGGCTCAGAGTCACTGATGGGGTGAAAGAGTCTGCGAGGTTAACTTGAGCATATTTTGGATGGATGACTTTGCAGTCTCCGGCCATACCACCCTGAACGTGCCCGATCTCGTCTGATCTCAGAAGCTAAGCAGGGTCCGGCCTGGTTAGTACTTGGATGGGAGACTGTGCATGCCTGGCTGTGAACTTTGAGTTTTAACCTGCAAAAATGACCAGTCATAGAATGATTTTAAGTCTGAGTAGGACAACTATAATATTTGAGTTATAGGAAGATAATTTTTAATGTCAAATAAAGACTACAGAGAAGGGTTGTCAAAATAACTTGAAAGAAAAAAATGGTGGCTTGAAATAAATGATTTGATATGGATGTTAGATAAAGAATGATTAAAATTGTAGTGTACTCATTGTCTTATTCTAGGTTCCCCAGAACACAGAGCCTGAGGTAAAAGCTATGTGCTACTACTTTATCAGGTAGTCCAGTCATAGGGTGCTGGATTGAGGGAAAATGAGAACAAGGTAGGAGGGAAGAAGAGCCAATAAGAGTACAAGTTTGTATGATGGTGCTGACAGAGGGACAAGGCGAAGGAATGATGAATTCATATGCAGACTAAGTATAGATCCCAGTGAGTATGTACTGCCGCCCTTTTCAGAGAGGGGAGGGGTTTAAAACAGGTGACATGACACTGAGTATATAACCAGCCTTTCTGAAGGATGATGCTATTCCAAGGTCTGTCACCGGTCTCTACTACTGGCAGGCTAATTGTATGGCAGTGGCAGAAGCAGTTACCTAGTTCAGCCTACAAGTACAAGTACATTGTTCTTGTAGGCTGATTCCGTTATTCACATGATTCCGTTATTCACATGATAGTGGTGTCTGTGGACCATTGCCCAAACTTGGGCGGGATAAGAAAGGCTTATTGAAAGTCACAGTGTTGGTCACTTTTGTATGCATCACATGAAAATAAAGATCCACATGCCTTTGTTCACTTCCTTAGGTCTATCCAAATGTCCCTTCCCCAGAACTCCGACTTTTTACCTTCTAGGTTTTCTCTTTTTTCCCTTCCCAAATCCAGATACATCAATCACCCCTTTACCTCTGTCCTAGAGGTCATGAATACCCATTCTTCTGGCCACTTCTCATCTGTAGAAAGTGAAGACTGAGTGACTGCACACAGTTTTGTTTACTGAAATTATGTCCCTTATGACTGCACTTTAGTATCACCCCTTCGTAGGACTATAATGAGGCATCAGTTCTTTCTCACCTAACACAAACGTCTTGCAATAATCCATCTGTGAACAAGCTGAAACTTATCCTACTTTATCAGTTGGTTAGAAGGAACCCCATAAATTCCTAAGTATAAGCTGAAAGAAAGTCATTTGTATAAAGAGAGAAGTAACATGGGCATTAGAATTACATGTTCACGTAATTTAAACATGCACTTGGTCTGCTTGGGACAAACCTCTACTGTGATGTTCCAAGTTCACATAGATCTTTCCTATTCTGCTTGACATTATGCCAAAATGATATGGGAAAACATACTTCAAAATGGACAGCTCCAAAATTACAATTACTTGGTGTTCCCTAGCAAAGAGCAGTTCTTACTAGGACCATAGCATCCCCCTCAATCCTTTCCTTAAGCTTTATTGAGGAAGGTATTATCTAGGCTATTATGAAAATGATAGACTGGTAGTGGGTTCTTAGCTCATAAGTATTAAATCTATTTTATCTTCCTGTATTCTTGGAGTCTTCTGATTTCAGCCTCACCACTACATCAAGGAAATAACAACATTTATTCCTAATTAACGGTAATTGAGTGCAGGATTCAAATAGCCAAGTTAATAGGTTATTAGGATATTTTAGGAGTCTTTATAATGGATATAAATTCCCCAAGGTAATTAAATTGTCTCCTATTAAAACATATTTCCCAACCCTTGGATGTCTCCTATTAAGACATAATTCCAAGGGCACCTGGGTGGCTCAGTTGGTTAAGTGTATAACTTGATTTGGTTTAGGTCATGATCTCACAGTTCATGAGTTTGAGCCTCATGCCATGCTCCATGATGACAGTGTGGAGCCTGCTTGGGATTCTCTCTCCCTCTCTCTCTGCCCCTCTCCTGTTTATGCTCTTTCTCTCTCTCTTTCTCAAAAATAAATATAAACAAACTTAAAAAAAATATTTCCCAGCCCTCAAAATCTATGCTTAAATATTTTCCACAGTCTGTGGCCAGCAGAAATTAGTTGGGTTCTATACTCCCTTTAATGTATAAGCTATTTCCTTCTAGAACAGAGATGTTACTTCTTTTTGGTTTGTGCTTAATCCCGAGTTAGTAATTATCTTAGAAGCAATGAGGGGGGAAGTAAGGAAAATTCTTTTAAGAAAACAAGCTCCATCTCTATAAGCAGCTGATTCAAGTAGGTCATTTCAAGTTCACCATTCAAGGAACCGACTGCCTTCCTCTAACAAGGGGGAAGGAGGCAGGTTCTGCTGAAATCATGAATTCAGTGGAATTTAGGAATTCAGATTTAGCAGACTTGTCCATCCATATTCCCCATCACGGATTTCAGAGTTCTACTCTTACCCTGTCAGAGTCCTGACACTGAAAAATGAGATTTATTAATTATATCATATAATCTAAGTCACTTATGATTAGGTTCTACCTTGAGAATGAAGTTCTTGAAGAATTTTATAGAAGGTACTCACAGTATGCCAAGTAACTTAGAGCCCAGGTATTAGAGGAATTAGCTATTGAGTGACCTAATTGTCATTGTCCCCTACAGTCCTAAGATGACAAATACCACACATTAATGCCTTAGTTTCCACCTGTACCTCATCAAATCATCACTGTCTTGATGAGTAGCTCCTGGCTTCTGGTAAGATGGCCAGTTCATAGCCTTATGAAATTTGGCCACATTTTTCATGTTTTCTCCCAAACAAGCTTTTTTACTCCTTTCAATTATATCCTAAATCATTTTTCCTGTCACATTTTACTATAAGCATTCAAAAGAAACCAGCTGTTCCTTCCACACCTTGCTTAGACAGTGCCTTGGCCAAATATGTAATTAATTTCATCACTCTCAAGTTCTACTTTCTACAACATACCAGGGCATGAACACAATTCACTGAAACTCTTTGCTGTTTTATAACAAAGAATCACCTTTCCTCCAATTTCCAATAACATGTTCCTCATTTCTGTCTGTAACTTCATCAAAATGGACTATACCATCCATATTTCTATCAACATTCTATTCACAACCACATAGGTATACTCCAAGAAGACTGAGACTTTCTCTGTAGCTTTCCTTTTCTTTTTGCATTCTCACCATAATTGCTTTTAATGGCCCATTCATAGAAATCTTGGCTTACTCTAGGATGTAACTGCAAAATCTTCTAGCCTCTACCTATTACTAAGTCCTAAAATCACTTGCACATTTTTAGCTATATGTTACAGCAGCACTCTGCTTCTCAAGACTAATATGTGTATTTGTTAGGGTTTTCCAGAGGAAACAGACTCATTAGGATATATAAAGAGATACAAGAGAAAATGTATTACAGAAACTAACACATGAAATTACAGAGGCCCACCTATGAGCTAGAGAACCAGAAAAACTTTTGGTATAATTCAGTTCAAGTCTGAAAGTGTAAGAACCAGAAATTCCAATGTCCAAGAGTAGAGAAGATGGATGTCCCAGCTCATGGCAAAAAAAGAGAGAGAGAGAGAGAGTGAGAGAGAGAGAGAGAGAGAGAGAGAGGGAGAGAGAGAGAGAGCGAAAGAAAATTTGCCTTTCCTTCAATTCAGGCACTCAGCAGATTGAATGATGCCTATGACATTGGTGGAGTGATTTCCATTACTCAGTCTACTGATTCAAATGGTAATCTCTTCCAGAAACAGCCTCACAAACACATCCAGAAATAATGTTTCACCAGCTATCTTGGCAGTCTTTGGTCACATAGAATTAGCCATCACAATTAGTTAACTTAGTTAAAAAACAGAACTGAATGCTCTCTACTACCATCAGTTTACCTTGCTTTGTTCACAACTATTTTCAACATTATCAGGTACAAACATAGGCACACTGTTTTCCCTTTCCTTATTCAATTTCTGCCATTAGTCATGGTTTCAGTCTTTTTTTCCATATCACTTTTTCTTAATGCTTTACCTGATAATGAGAATTAAACATAAGAGTGATTTGTCTATTCCTGTATAGAAAATGACTGAACTAGGAGTAGATTCTAAGCCAGCTGAATCTCTCCCCACTCACAGTGTGATAATATTATCACAATCATTGGAAAGATCATATTATTGCATAGGTCATGCTGACAAGTACAAATAACTGTTTCAACGTAGGTGTAATGACTATAGCATTAGTAATCTAGTAAAAATGGGATGTTTTATCCTTTCATAATCTAGAATTTATATATAAAATATGGACAGAGTATACACATATAATTAAATTTTATTATTATTATTATTAATATTATAAAGAATCAGGAAAATACCTATTTTTCTGATTTTCCTGCTTCTAACACAACAGAATATACATGTGCACAGGAGGGAACCAGATGTTCCAAATAAATTTTGCCATCTTTTCTGATTATATATACACACATTTTTATGTTTCTGTTTATTATATATAATTAATTACTAAATTATTATTTATTTAGTGCCTATGTATTATTGCCATCAAGTCTTAAATAATCCTCATTTTCCTTTTTTTCCCTTTGGCTCATGACTAAATTTAGAACCATAGCATTTGCTTTTTGTTGAAGTACTGATTCAAACAGAAGGTAATTACATTCCCTCAAAAAATAGATGAGAAAGACTGAAATAGCACTGAGGAAAAATTATGGCAGTATAGATTGTGTAGTGAGATCATTAGAAATCTTTTTTTTATATTTAATGTCTTCATTTTATTTTGAGAGACAGACACAGAGAGCGAGCGGAGGAAGGGCAGAGAGAGAGGGAGACTCAGAATCTGAAGCAGACTCCAGGATCTGAAGTGTCAGCACAGAACCCGATGTGGGGCTCAAACCCATGGACTGTGAGATCATAACCTGAGCCGAAGTCGGATGCCTAACCGACTGAGCCACTCAGGTGCCCCAAGATCATCAGAAATCTTTACATGTCCTATAAGGACTGTATTCTTTGGTATCATGAGATAAAGTATACACAGAAAATAAGAGAAATTGAAATTTGTCCTGAGCAAAGGACCTTTTTGCTCCTTGATTCGTATAAGTTTGATGAACTCTGAATTCCTAGGGAAGAATAACAGTTATGCTGGGGGCAGAGAGATATCTATAAATGAGACCTTGAGATGATCCATGTGATTCTAATACACTCATCTCATTCAGTGCTCTTAAATATACCCATTCCGAGGAATTAAGCAAGAAATATTTCTCTGGAAATTTGTGTTAATTCATTTTCCAACATAAAAAATAATTTAAATTATCAAGTACTTAAAAATTTAAGTAGAATTTGGGCAGAAACCTACATTTTTGTCTATAATATTTGATTAGAATAAAAACTAGATAAAACTATTTACAGTTGTTTTACTAAATGTATCAAAGACCAAAACCCACATTGTTGCACATATATATCTGTATATGCTTCCATCTGTGCTCCCAGGTACTTCACTTCATAAATCAACCTTCCTTACCTTTTCTTTCTAACAATATGAAACTGTGACATAGAATGGGATGAGTTATACTATCATACTTTCTAGTATACATAACTTAAATTTTAAAACAAAAGTTATTTAGCAGAAAAAAATGAATTTAATATTTCTAATATTAGGCACAGTGCTAAATTTATCATGAATTATGTCTAAATAAATGGTATATTTAAAATAGAAGAGGATTTCTTTTCAAAAAATATTTTAGGTTTATTTACTGTGAGACAGAGAATGTGGACAAGAAAGATAGGGACAAAGAGAGGAGAGAGAAAACCCCAAGCACCCTCCATCCACACTGTCAATACAGAGCCCAGTGTGGGGTTCAAACTCATGAATTGTCAGTATGTGACCTGAGCCGAAACAAAGAGTTGGATGGTTAGCCAACTGAGCCACTCACGCACCTTGTAAAGTCAGAAAATTGTCTTTAAACATTCCTATATAGTTGTTCTTAAGTCTAAACATCCCATAACTTAACTCTTGGCTTTTCAAAAGACCCAAGTAGTCTTCCTTTCCTTAATATTTTGCTTGTACATTTATTTTGGTACTCATTTGAACTCCTTCATACCTATTGTTGGGAGCTGCAAAGACTCAGCTGCTTGGCCATTTGCTAGCCTGATACATCACTCCCTGAGGGGAGTTGCAAAAATAGGCAGGGGAGCGCCACTCCCTGTCAGGAGAAGCCAGAAGAACAAAGATCAATTGCCTACAGGCAGGGTGGTATCGGCCCTTCAGTGCTGTGCTGAAAACTTTAGTTTATTTCCTTCTTTACCCTAGCCAAAATCACTTGACCCTGTTTCCTAGCAACCACTAGGTCAGCTGCCTTGTTCTCCCGCCTAAAAAGCTTTATAAGATATGGTGTTTGCTGAATAAAGAAGAGGAGGCTTGATCAGATACCTTGTGGTGTCCTTACTCTCTGCATCTCCCTCCTGCCCTTTCTCTCCCTCCCTCAGGATCAAGAACCTGCAAGGATTTACCGCCCTGCTGGCCAGGGCGGGACCCAACAACCTATAATTGATTCCTGAGGGCTTGGGGGAGGATTACACTTAAAATAATATTGCTTAGGAAAAAATCATAACTTTATAAAATTGATTTCAGTAACTCCCTTCTCTTTCTTTTATGGAGAAATCCAGAAAGAAGTTCCCAGAAAATTGCAAAATTTGACCAGTTTTTAAACAAATGACTCACCAAATTAATAAAGTCAGGAAACTTCTGGGTGATAACTGGACAACAGAGAATGAAGACTATATATGCAACATTCCTATAGCAGTATCTGATTTCTTGCTCTGGATCCAATCAGGAAAATATGGTACTCTTGGGAAATCCACTTTATCTACAGACTTGTAAAATTGCATTGGGTAAATTTTTATTCCAAAGAAACTAAGACAGTTTATACATTGGCTAAGCCAAAAGCACTGCTTAGGGAATTTAACTATTTTGCTCAGACTAATCACTGGCCATCTGTTATTGAAGAGAAGTCTTTAGAGCCTGAATGATCTAGGCAGGCTAACACTGTTGATAGAATAACTTGGTGTATAAGTACTGAGTTTTCCATGTCAATGTCGTAGACATACTGTATAAAAAATGAAAAATGGGTGTTTTTACAAAAAATTTCTTGGTAGGGATACTGCATGTCAGTAAACTTATTCAGTCACAGCAGATCATCCAGGTTTCAAATGTGAGTGTGTGTGAAGATCTTGCTGGGATGGCTGAAGTTTGCTTCTTTTTAATAAAGCATGACTTATTTGTTCATTTTTTTTAGTCACTCAAGAGTTTATAGTTTCATTAGCCCAATAATACACCTCTGAGGTCCCCACATGATCTTTCCAAAAATTGCCAGAGATGTAAATTTGAAGTGCTCCAGGCCCTTCCATGACCCCTTCGTTCCTGCCAGCAGGTAGAAAGTGAAAAATGAGAGCATCTCCACATGGATCTTGCCGCATTGGCTCTGCTTCTTCAAGGGCTGCCGTGCTGATGCGAGTGACTGGACATTTCAGCACAGGAGCCTCTGCATGATGCCTTTGCTTGATTGCAGAGCAGGAGCTCTCTCCTTGGGCCATGTTAGAGATTTTCCTAGCACTTGGGATTTGCACACCAGTTCACCTAGCTTCTCCCCTTGCTCTAACAGAGACTCCTTCACGCTGTGCAGCCTGATTTTGATCTCATTCAGCTCAGCCTGCACCTCAGTAGTGGGGTCAGCTTCTCGGCAGTTCTTGTATCTACTGGGGTGGCCATCTAAGGGCTGCTTAGTGGATGGCAGCAAGAGATCCTACTGGCCACTGTAACCCGTCCACTTGCTTGGAGAATTCATCTAGTACCTTCTCCAACAAGGTAAAAACCATCCAAAGTGGAAATTCACTATCCTGCAGGATTGTGGTTTCAAACGGAGACATGGCACAGATACTCTTGTTCTTGGACAGAAGCTCTATTGCCTTATGCTGAGCACTCCAGTCATAGATTTGTGAGGGTCATGACTTCCTGAGCATTGGACCTCTGGAAAAAGCTGAAGGAGCACACGTCATATGCGGCGTTCAGAAGCACCGCCTTGGGCTTGCCTTTGTACAGGACACTGACGAGGCACAGCTTCATGGTGCATGTCCCTCACAGCCTGCCTCTGGGCTATTGGACCGGCGCCCCTGGAGACTGCCGCAGCCTGCTGGCGAGTCTGACCTATTAAAAACATCACCCGAGAAAATATTTATCAAATAATTTAAGAAAATAAACATTTGGCACAGTTTGCCCTGAACTTTAAAATGCCTCAATATTAGGCATTTTGGAGTAGATGCACTTTTTTATTATCTAATTTACTCTGTGAGGATCTCAAACATCTAGCTCTTTTCCGTGTAATGAAAGAGTGTTTAAAAAAATTTCCCACAGTAACATAATGCTAATGGTGAATGTTAGATTAGGTTAGGTAAACAATTTTGTGAAAATTAAAGGAAGTAACAAGTTATCAAAAATAAATTTTCAAATTATTGTATTATCTTCATCAACAAATCTTTGATGAATAGTTAATTATAATGATATAAAACAATTGTGTTTTTTGGGTTTTTTTAATAGTTTATTGTCAAATTGGTTTCCATACAACATCCAGTTCTCTTCCCCACAAGAGCCTTCCTCCATCACCACCACCTCCCTTCCCCCCCCCCCCCCCCC
>NC_043704.1:25140829-25158289 GCF_006229205.1 Suricata suricatta
TCTTGATTTGTTCATTTTAGCCACTCTGACTGGCATGAGGTGGTATCTCAGTGTGGTATCTCTTTTGACTTGTATTTCCCTTATGATGAGTGATACTGAGCATCGTTTCATGTGCCTGTAGGCCATCTGGATGTCCTCTTTGGAGAAGTGCCTTCTGCCCAAAACAACTGTTTTTAACACTTAACATGGATGAAGAAAGGAATTTAAATGTCTCATCTACATAAAGACATTTTATCCTTTTAGAAATTATATTATTATAAATAAGTCAGGAAAAATACTTATTTTAATGATTTTCCTACTTCTAACAGGACAGAGTGAGAATGGGGACAGTAGGCAACCAGATGCTCCATAGAAATGGGTATTTTGCCTCATTTTTCTAATTATATGCCAACATCTATCAGAGTGTTCAGGAAAATAGGTTTTTTTTTAGTAAATTAATCTGAATAAATGAATGAAAAGAACAAAAACAGAGGGATTTTAAATGTTATATTTAACTTACTTGAAAATACCATTCTTATCATTTTATTTGATGAAATGATTATGTGCAGTTGCAAAGCCGCCATTGCCCACGTACACCAGGATTTTCCATATGTAAGGACTGTTCTCCCATGTTTCCAAGAGGCAGCAGTGAAGGGAATAAATAGGAATATGAGGGTGGATGATGACATTCCTTGACAAATGAGTCTGATGGTCTCATTTGTTATCATATCCAGTCATTTAAAATGTGCCTATTCTTGCTCCTCAATGAAATTTTCTTTTCTTCCTAAAGTTCAATAATGGCTTTATGTGGAATTCTACAATATGATTCACCTAGATAGCAAAGTTTATAGCAATTTGAGTCAATATGCCAATGGAAAAAATGACACAAATGCCTTGATCTTTTTATTCCTTAGAAAATATCTAAAGATTTTAATATCATTTAAAAAGTTTTAAAGGACATTTTTTATGTGAAAAAGTATTTTCAGTATTTTTTTATTAATGTCTTTTATTTATTTTTGAGAGACAGAGAGAGACAATGCGAGCAGGGAAGGGTCAGAGAGAGAAGGAGACACAGAATCCGAAGCAGGCTCCAGGCTTGAGTTAGCTGTCAGCACAGAGCCTGACGTGGGGCTCAAACCCATGAAACGTGAGATCATGACCTGAGCCGAAGCCGGCGCTTAACAACTGAGTCAGCCAGGCACCCCAGTATTTTCAGTATTAATACCTCATATTTGTATGCAAATTTATGTTCAGAATTATAAGTTTATAAAGCTTGAGATGTTATTTGATCAAAAGGGTTTTTTAAATTTAGCTGATGTATTTCCAATATCTCTCTTCCTTTTTTTTTTTTTTTAATATGGAGCACTTCACAAATTTGGTGTCATCCTTGCACAGAGGCCATGTTAATCTCTGCATTTCAATTTTAGTGTATGTGCTGCTGAAACAAGCACCCCTCTTCCTTTTGTGACAATACATTCTTTTGTTTCTTTGAGATTTAAGCTCACAGTGCCTGTTTGGAAAAATAATATGGAAGGAAGCCTAATGAACTTATGGAAAATGTTGATTTTGGACAGGTGAAAGAATGAAATTGTCTGAAGTGCTTATTATAAATGCATATGATAAATTAGTCTGCCAGATTTAATAATATGCTTTATCCCTTTCAAGTAAAGCTATTATGTGCAGATTCAAGAACCTTTAAAGACTAATGTTACATGGATAGATGGAAAAATGATACTATCATTGGATTCCATTCTCAGTATCATTTTGTATTATTTCAAAAGCTAAAAGTTTATCTCTATTTTTATTTATAAATTATTTTTTAGGGTTTAAAACAGTGAATTTGTGGCAAAACATGTGAAGTTAACCTTTAAACTATGGAAAATCTTTTGTACATAAGGATGTTATTTGTTCTGACCAACTTTATCAATTAAAAAATCTTCTTAAATTGTTGTGCTAAAACACCAATGGGCTATTGATTTTATCTTGAAAAAAATGAATATATATAGATGGCACATATTTTTTAGATGGTTGCATATTGAAAAAAATAGTGAGAAAAAATAGTTCAATTTTGATCTCAATTTAGCAGTAAATAAGGCAAACTAACTTTACTGAAGATGGTATACACAGATTAAGACTTATAATGAAACTATGGCATACAATTAATGGGATTATTCAAAAGCAAGTAATTAGAGAAAAGCAAGTCAAACATGAATAATATAGGGATACTTTAAAGGGCCAAATTTGTGAAAATTCTCTAAATATCAATGCAGTTTTCTCAGATGTCTATAGTTTTAATTTGTAACTACTAACATAAGAAACTGAAGTCTTATTTTATGTAATTGGCTTTCCCTTGAAAACTGTAGCTACAACTGAGGAGTTTTGCCTTTATACTTGATTCAGTAACAGCAACAGAAAAAGTACACTGCCCTAGGAAGTGACACACAAGAATCATTTACATCTGGGGCCTCACTTAATTTCAAGATTATTCTATCTGTGAAATCTGCAGTAAGATTCACTCCATAGACTCTATATTGCCCTACTTTTATCATCATGTTCTTATCCCTAAATAAGATGTTAGGCGTTCTTTCTCTCCTTTTTTAAAAGTTCATTTATTTATTTATTTACTTATTCATTTTTGAGAGAGAGAGAGAGAGAGAGAGAACAGGGTGCTCAAAGAGGGATGGAGAGAGAGAGAGAGAGAGAGAGAGAATCCCAAGGAGGCTCCATGCTCTCAGGCTCACAGACCATGAGATCATGGCCTGAACTGAAATTAAGAGTTGGATGCTTATATGGAAACCAACTTGACAATAAACTATTATAAATTTAAAAAATAATAATAAATAAATGTTAAAAAAGATGCTTAATCAACTGAGCCACCAGGCGCCCCTGTTCTTTTTCCCTTAAGTGAAAACATTTTACTTAATAAAGACATGTAGAAAAGTACATGTGTATGTGTGTGTGTTGACTGATCTTTCATAATATGGTGTTTTATGCGTGGATGGCAATGTGTTATTATAAACTGAGCCTCACACTCATGAGAGCAAAGAGCACAGCTAATGTTGATGGCATTTGTCAAATTGTTACTGTGGGGAATTTCCTGTAAAGTCACTGCATTATGGGTCAGAGAGGAGGCAGAGCAAGGCAGAAGCAGGTGTATAGAAATACACTTGGGGTACAAGTCAAAGAAGAGAGTACTTCATTTTAGGTGTGATCCTCAAATCCATGAAACAAGTATAATCTTCACTCTAAAGAAAAGGAAACTAAAGTTCAAGAAGATGAAGCTATTCATTTAGAGTTCTCATGTAATATCAGAAGCAGGATTTTATCTTTTAACATATGATTCTATTGAAAGTAACCAAATATTCAGAGAAATGTAAAAACAGACAAAACCAAAAACAAAATTCCTCTTCATATTGGCATTGCTTCTCTATCATAGACAGATTTTCCATTTTTTCTTGATAGACGTCAACCAACAGGTTTTATTCCTGATATTTGTTGTCAATATAATCTCCTCCTCCAACCACTGTTCAAAATTTCAAACTATACTAATTAGCAACAGCTTGAAACATACCATAATTTGGAATTTTAGAAGGGGAAGGAGATCATAGTTTGACAAACAACAATTAAAGAAGACCCATCTGGAAGAGATAAAAGTGCTGAGGAGATGATTCAGTAAGTGTTTCTCAATAATTTATATGCATAAACACCCAGGAGATAGGTCGATGAATATAGATATTGCAAAATAATTATTTTAGATATCCATTCTCTGGTTCTCTTAAAGTTAGACTCTTCCTTATACTTTCATAATGAAAATACATAAACATAAACTATAGTCATATATAAACTTCAGCATCTCTGCTAAAAATAAGTATGTTAATTAAGAAAACTTACAGCAAAGTCATTTCAGATAACATGTATTTGATGGCAATAATTGAAGAATTTAGCATGCTTATTGAGGGCGTGTTCTCTTGCTACTTCCCTCTACAGCATTTTGGTACAGAAAGGAGCTGGAGGCTGGCCACTTGACAAAAGAAATGTGGCAAACCTATAAATTACTCTTAATTACCAAAAATAGAATGCATAAAGTGACTTTCACACTCTTGAGTGTGAAACAAATAAAAACTTACCATTAGACATCCTCTTGCAGCTATAAGTCACTTACATGATTTTACAGAGTACTCAATATGCCTGATTTCCTTGGTCTACCTGTTTCTTTCTCTGCCACTCATTATCCCTATTATTCCTCTCCCATTGACTCTTCAATTGGCATATTTCCATACTCCCCATTATGCTTACAAATAATCTCATTAAAAGAGTACAGCTCACCAAAGAGCACTTGTTACATCAAGGGTAGATATGACATTAGACTCACTTCTCCATGGGCAGTATTCAAGTGTTTTACTGGAAATATACCCTCACATCTGGTTGCTGCTCAGTGGTTAAGTACATAGCTACATTATTGAGATCAATTATTGCCTGCCTGAGCTAGAAAACAGTTTACAACATGATGAGAGGGTGAAAAGAATAGTGCTCAGTGAAGCGATCATTGACTGAAATATCAAGTACCTCTTGTGTCAAAGTGCTAACAACGTGTAATCTAACAGCAATAGTGTTTCAAGATCATATGCTGATTACCTAGGGGTATTTATTCAGCATATCATCAAAGACATGTGCAGTCTTTGAGACTGCAGGGACTGTAAAGGCCCAGTTAGCAGGATAACCAAGAAATTAAAAGATAAGAAATACTCCATGATTAAATTTTCATTTCCCATTCTTGATTCTGTTTACTATTCAATTTTGACTGATGTTTTTCCCTCACACTTTTGAATATCAGAGGAAATGGGATATCCTTGTAAAATGATGATTTTAGTTTGAAATGAAGAACAAGCCCACCAAAAACCTTGATTGAACACCTAACTACCAAAGAAAAGTACACACACACCTCCTCACTCAAGTACCTTCTGCCAAGATAAATGGGGCTTCCAGCCTGCTTGGATAACAGACTGGCACTCATGCACATGCACTTCTGAAGAGTGGGTGGTAGTGAAGCAAAAACAACAGGGGCGTAGGGGTTGGTGCCAAAGATTCTTGACAGAAGGTGAACTATGTGAAAGGGTCAACAAAACAGCTGCCAACCCAACATAGGACCAAATTAGTGGCATAGGATACGCCTTCATAGGACTGAGTTAGTGGCAGAAGATAAAATGCAAATTCTGGCAAATTAATTTTATTTTTGTCGGCGTAGTACATATGTAAAATTGCATAAAAGTAAATCTTGTTTCACAGTTGCCTGCTGTCTATATTGAATTTGGTTTCCTTGCTCAAGAACAGAATTCACCTCTTGATTAAACCCTTACTTTCAAAGTCAAGTAACCTTTTTCACAGTCTGAATGTCATGTGAGCTTTAAAATACAATGATTTTTCTTTCCAGGAAGAAAAAGTGACATAGTGGTAAAACTATTCCAGCACTTAAATATGATACAAAAGCCAACATACTAAACTAAACTAGCAACCCCTTTATCAAATACTTAAGTGGAGAGATAAATGATTCTTTTTACAAACACATCTGCTTATCTTAAGGGAGTTTGGAAATTATATCACTACCTTAAGCAACACTTTAGATCATTCCTATGTCTCATCAATCAGGGGATGCAAATTTATAGGCATCTTCTTTGCAGTAAATCAGATCAAATAATCTTCAAGGAAAAATTTGTAAAGTATAATTCTAACAATTATTTGTAAAAAACAATGTGAAGGATGTGAAGGTGAGTCAGCAACTAAATATAAGTGAATTTTAAAAGAAGATTAAGTTCTTAGTTTCTGTGATCCATGAATAATTTTTAAATCAAAATTTCTTATAAAATTTAAATAGTATGAAGTGCATTAAAAATAATGCATATACTGGGCACCTGGGTGGCTCAGTTGGTTAACCGGCTCAGATCATGATCTCATGGTTTGTGGGATACAGAATTTTCTTTTCTTTTGTTTAATTTTTTTAATGTTTATTCATTTTTAAGAGGAAGAGAGAGTCAGAGTCCGAGTAGAGGAGGGGCAGAGATAAAGGGAGACACAAATCGAAGCAGGTTCCAGGCTCTGAGCTGTCAGCATGGAGCCTGACTCGGGGCTTGAACCCATGAACCACGAGATCATGACCTAGGCTGAAGTCAGACACTCAAATGACTGAGCCACCTAGGCGCCCCTGCAGAGTTTCCAGTGTGCCTGATATCCTTGGTCTACCTGTTTCTCTTTCTCTGTCACTCATTATCCCTTTTATTCCTCTCCCATTGACTCTTCAATTGGCACATTGAAGCACAAACCTGCATTGGGCTCGATTCTGACAGCTCAGAGCCTGGAGCCTGCTTTGGATTTTGTGTCTCCCTTTCTGTCTGCCCCTTCTCTACTCACACTCTATCTCTCAAAAATAAATAAACATTGAAAACTTCTAAAAAATAATGCATATATTACATCTACATCTACATCTACTATTACAATATTAGTATATAATCATATACTAGTTCTAAATAGAATTGAATGTATAAAAACTTTACAGAAAACAGCATAATATCCAACTTGAGAAAATAACATTTTTTAATGTTTATTTATTATAGAGATAGAAACAGAGCATGAGTGGAGGAGGGGCCGAGAGAGAGGGGGACACAGAATCCAAAGCAGGCTCCAGGCTCTGAGCTGTCAGCACAAGCCTGATGCAGGGCTCAAACCCACAAACCATGAGATCCATAACCTGAGCCAAATTTGGTCACTTAACCTACTGAGCCACCCAGGCGCCCTGAGAAAATAACATTTTGATGAAAAACAATGATGTTCTCCTTCTTGTATCCAAAATTTTCTGATTTTTAATAACACATATTTTTTATAAAACCAATGGAAGTTTGAATGTATTAATTAGTGACATTAACAATACTACTGGGTAATTGTGTTTACCATTCCCTCTAAATATTGTTAGGATTTTCTCTAGTAATTACTTAGTAAACTGCAATAATTTTGAGCACATTTAGGTTCCAGAAGAAGACTTGTTATTTTCTCCTCTGAGGAAGCTCAGAATGTGACAGGAAATTTAAGGTATAATTAAATAAATACTAGAGAAAATCTTAGTGAACATAAACATTCATTGTGACCAATGTCCTTTAACATTCTGATTTAAAATAATCCTGGAAACTGGCGAGGATGCCGAGAAATGGGAACCCTCTTCCACTGCTAGTGGGAATAAGAACTGGTGCAACCACACTGGAGAACAGTATGGCGGTTCCTCAAAAACTAAAAATAGAATCACCCTAGGATCTGGCAATTACACTACTCAGTATTTACCCAAAGGCTACAAAAATACAGATTTGAATGGGTACATGCACTTAATGTTTATAGCAACATTAATAACAGTAACAGAACTATGGAGAAAGCCCAAATATCCATTGACTGATGAATGGATAAAAGGTGTGGTGTATATGTACAATGGAATATTACTCAGCTGTCAAAAAATGAAATCTTGGGATTTGCAATAATGTGGATGGAGCTAGAACATAAAATAAGTCAATAAGAGAAAGAAGGGCAGAGAGAGAGGGAGACACAGAATGCAAAGCAGGCTCTGAGCTGTCAGCACAGAAGCTGATGTGGAGTGGAACTCATGAAATGCAAGATTATGACCTGAGTCAAAGTCTGACACCCAACCGACTGAGCCACCCAGGTGCCCCTATTATATGATTTCTTACTAGAATATAACTTCCTTGAGCTCAGGGAATATATCTGATTGATAATGGTAGCTTTTATAAAATCAAGGTCAGATTTCAAAAAACAAAAAATACAAAACAACAATATATATACATATATATGTATGTATATATATGCATATGAATCATATCTGTAAGCATATTTAAGAATATGCATAACATATTTTCAAAATACTGTTATAAACCCATGATCTTTAACCTGTGTACAAAAATCCAAATCTTAGTATGACAGCAATTATTTTTATTTTACTTGTATCTTGTTTGATATCTATGCAATATATGCATACATAGTGACTTTATTTAAAATTTTGTTTGAATTCTTAGCTATTACATTAGGTAACAATGTTATCAGTGTTGATTATGCTTAAATCATACAAACTATCTTTAAAAAGGGAGAAGCATTGGGGTGCCTGGGTTGTTCAGTCAGTGAAGCATCTGACTTAGGCTCAGGTCATGATCTCACAGTTAGTGAGTTTGAGCCACATGTCAGGCTCATTGCTGGTTCGAAGCCTGGAGCCTGCTTTGGATTCTGTATTTCCCTCTCTCTCTCTCTGCCCCTCCCCCACTTGTACTTTGTCTCTCTCTCTCTCTCTCTCTCTCTCTCTCTCTCAAAAATAAATTAACATTAAAAATTTTTTAAAAAGGGGGAGTGAGGCACTTGGGTGGCTCAGTCAGTTAGGCATCCGACTTCAGCTCAGGTCATGATCTCATCATTTGTGAATTCAAGTCCTGACTCCCGCTCTGTGCTGACAGCCTGATTCAGATTCTGTGTCTCCCTCTCTCTCTGGCCCTCCCCACTCGCATACTGTTGGTCTCTCTCAAAAATAAATAAACATTAAATAAATTGTTTTAAAGGGAGAAGCATTGAAATATGGTTAGAATAGAACATAGTTTGAAATAGACAAATCATATCCCATGATTTGTCTTGATTCTTATTACACTTCTTTCAGATTATATTAGCCAACAGTGATTGCACATTGCCAATAAAAAATTTTAAATTAACCTTGTCATCCCTATTCCAACGCACTGTTTGTTAGCATCTTGGGTTCAGTTTTTATTTTTTTATTGTTTTTTTAGCTTTTTTATTTCAAGTTTTTATTTAAATTCTAGGTAGTTAATACATAGTGTAATATTGGTTTCAGAAGAAGAATTTAGTGATTTATCACTTACATACAAAACCCAATGTTCATCCCAACAAGTTTTCTCCTTAATAGTCTTCACCCATTTAGCCTATCCCCCACCCACTTCCCCTCCATCTACCCTGTTTGTTCTTTATAGTTAGGAGTCTCTTACAGTTTGCTTCTTTCTTCTCATATATTCAACTTTTACTTCTTAAATTCCACATATGAGTAAAATTATATGGTATTTGTCTTTTTCTGACTCACTTACTTCACTTAGTATGATATTCTTGCTCCATCCACGCCACTCCAGATAGCAAGACTTCATTCCTTGATGGTTGAGTAACATTCCATTGTGTATATATATATATATATATATATATATATATATATATATATGTATACAAACTCTTCTTTATCCATTCATCAGTCAATGGAAATTTGTGCTCTTTCCATAAGTTGCCTATTGTTGATAGATATGCCCCTTCAAATCAATATTTTTGAATTCTTTGGATAATTACCTAGTGGTGCAATTGCTGGGTCATAGGGTAGTTCTATGGTGATTTACCTTTTTGAGAAACCTCCATGCTGTTTTCCACAGTGGCTGCACTAGTTTGCATTCCCACCAAGAGTGAAAGAGTGTTTCCTTTTCTCCATATCCTCACCAACATCTGTTAGTTCCTGAGTTGTTTATTTTAACCACTCTGACAGTTGTGAAGTGGTGGTATGTCATTGTGGTTTTGATATGTGTTTCCCTGATGATGAAGGATGCGGAGGATCTTTTTATGTTTCTATTAGCCATCTGTTTTTTAAACTCTATTTATTTATTTATTTATTTATTTATTTATTTATTTATTTATTTATTTTTGAGATGGTGGGGAAGCTCACACAGATAGGGAGACAGAGCATCTGAAGTGGGCTCTGCACTGACAGCAGTGAGCCCAAGATGGGGCTCAAACTCACAAACCATCATGACCTGAGCTGAATTCGGACTCTTAACTGACTGAGTCACACTGGCTTCCCAACAGTCATATGTATGTCTTCTTTGGAGTCATCTGTTCATGTCTTCTGCCCATTGTTTAACTGGGTTAAACTCAACACTTTTTTGGATGTTGAGTTTGATAAGTTCTTTATAGGTTTTAGATACTAACCCTTTATCTGATATGTCATTTGGAAAGATCTCCTATTCTGTAGGTTACCTTTTAGTTTTGTTGTTTCCTTTGCTGTACAGAAGCTTTCTATCTTGATAGAAGCCCCAATAGTTCATTTTTACTTTTGTTTCCCTTGCCTCCAGAGACCTGTCTAGTAAGATATTGCTATGATGAAGGTCAAAGAGGTTGCTGACTTTGTACTCCTCTAGAGTTTGGATGGTTTCCTGTCTCACATTTAGGTATGTCATCCACTTTGAATTTACTTTTGTGTATGGCATAAGAAAGTGGTCCAGTTTCATTCATCTGCATGTTGCTGTCTAGTTTTCCCAATACCATTTGTTGAAGAGACTTTTTTCCTATGGATATTCTTCCCTGCTTTGTCAAAGATTAGTTGACCATATAGTAGTGAGTATGTTTCTGGGCTTTTTTTTCTGTTTCATTGATCCATGTGTGTCCATTTCTATGCCAGTATGATATGTCTGGATCACTACAGGTTTGTAATATAGCTTGAGGTCCAGAATTGTGATGCCTTCAGCTTTGCTTTTCTTTTTCAAGAGTGGTTTGGCTATTCCTGGTCTTTTGTGGTTCTATACAGATTTTAGGATTGTTTGGTCTAGCTTTGCAAAAAAAATAATGCTGGCAGTATTTTGATAGGTATTGCAATAAATATGTAAATTACTTTGGGTAATTTAGATATTTTAACAATATTTGTACTTCTAATTTATGAGATTGGAATGTATTTCTGTCTCCTTGTGTCACTTTCAGTTTCTTTCACAGGTATTTGACAGTTTTCAGAGTACGGATCTTTTACATCTTTGGTTAGGTTTATTCCTAGATATCTTGTGTTTTTTGGTGTAATTGTAAGTAGGAACTGTTCCTCTTTCCTCTCCTTCATTATTGGTGTATAGAAATACCACAGATTTCTGTTCATTAATTTTATATCCTGTGACTTTGCTGAATTCTTCTATCAGTTCTAGCAACTTTTTGGTGGAGTTTAATATGGCTGGCTAGCTCCTGATTGTCATGATAATTTGGAGCCATTACTCAAGGATAGACAGCATTATCATGTCTGTTAAGTAAGCTAATTATCAGGTTGTTGACTAATTTAAGTTATAGATTATTTCAAAATTAAATCTAAAACATAACTATAGAATTCTTTTTGTACAGTAATAACTAAATCATCTTTGTAAATTTTGCAAAATATGACAATTCTTTGCCATTATTTTTAAATATGCATACATGATTTCCAAATTATCTATGTATGTTTATCTGTATTTCTGAGAAAACATATGTGTATATAAAATTTTAGAGAAATACTTAATAAATATATTTAGATGTATAGTACATATTTTATGCTTATACCAGATACACATTGGGGACTGAACTTCGATCCCAAACCAATTATAACCCAAGTAATCTTGGACAAGTTAGGTCACCATACTCTACTTCAGTTTTTTCCATCAATACGTAAGTATAATAATGGTATCTAACTCACTCAAAGGTTGTTGTGAAATTACAATGCTTAATGTGAATAATTTTGTCTAGAAAACGTTTTTTCCTGTTAATTTCATTTTTAAGTTAGGATAAATATACTCCACTATATCTGATGTAATAAGAAGTTAAATCCATTAATATACAATAGTTACTATTTTTTAAAATATATTTATTTGTTTTGATAGAGAGAGAGCATGTGCATGTGATCAAGGGGGGACAGAGAGAGAGAGAATCCCAAGCAAACTCCACACTGACCACACCGACATGGGACTTGAATTTGTGAAGTATGAGATCATGATATGAGCTGAAATCAAGAGTCTGATGCTTAACCAATTGAGCCACCCAACCACTCCTATAGTAGTTACTATTTTTAAGAGTACTAAATTTAATCTAAATAAATTCATTAGTTTATTAATGTTCTTATAACATAGCCTTTACAAAATATGTTCTTCATTCCAGTCTGAAAGTACTATTAGCCACAAATTCATAAAATAGTTATGATTATTTAATAAGCAAAACACAAAAATGATAACCGTATTACATGTTTTTTTTCTAACAGAAAATGCTAGCTAATTTTACATAAGAGTTGGAATGATTACTATGATAACCCACAGTAATTTTGATATTTGTAAGTGAAAAGATGAGAAATCCTTTCCAACTCAGCACTTCAGAAAAACAGTAGGAACTAATGGGCTTGTTATTTAAAAAATAGTCACAGTGTAGTAATATAGGCATTTGGATAATCATATTTATTTAAAAATATTCATCATTTTCAAAGTTTGAGTCAGAGTACTGGTTAGCAATATGGAGATATTTTATCTGGAGAATGTAATTTTTCAAAAGATCCCCAAAAGTTAACTTTAAGCCTGTATCACTCACCAAACACTGTTCCATGGGCTTGACCCATATTAAAGTATTTCTCAGAAATCCCTCTTTAGAGTTACTATTATTATTTTCGGGTAAAAAAATGGAAGTTTTGAAAGATTAAGAAATTCTCCCACAAACTGCACCTTTTGTACAGGGCCATGGTATAAACTTCATAGTCTGGATCCAAAATTTGTATGTATAATCACTCTGCTATGCTGCCTTCTTTTAAGTTTTACAATGGTCGACTAAAGGCTATATAAAGAAGAATTTATTATAGGGATACAAAAGTAGAAACAGGGTGCTATGTGCTGAATGTTTATGTCCTCCAAATTCATATGTGGAAATCCTAGTCTCCAATGTGATGGCATTTGGAAGTGGGACCTGTGAGAAGGAATTAGATCAAGAGCACAGAAACCAGAAATGAACCACAACTATATGGTCAACTAATCTTTGACAAAGCAGGGAAGAATATCCATAGGAAAAAAGTCTCTTCAACAAATGGTATTGGGAAAACTAGACAGCAACATGCAGATGAATGAAACTGGACCACTTTCTTATGCCATACACAAAAGTAAATCCAAAATGGATGACATACCTAAATGTGAGACAGGAAACCATCCAAACTCCGGAGGAGCACAAAGTCAGCAACCTCTTTGACCTTCATCATAGCAATATCTTACTAGACAGGTCTCTGGAGACAAGGGAAACAAAAGTAAAAATGAACTATTGGGGCTTCTATCAAGAAAGAAAGCTTCTGTACAGCAAAGGAAACAACAAAACTAAAAGGTAACCTACAGAGTAGGAGATCTTTCCAAATGACATATCATATAAAGGACTATTATCTAAAACCTAGTAAAACTTATCAAACTCCACAGCCAAAAACCAAATAATCCAGATAAACAATGGGCAGAAGATATGAACAGACATTACTATAAAGAAAACATACAGTTGGCTAATAGACACATTAAAAGATGCTCAGCATCCCCTCATCATCGGATAAACACATATCAAAACCACAATGACATACCACCACTTCATAGCTGTCAGAGTGGCTAAAATGAACAACTCAGGAAATAATTGATGTTGGTGAGGATGTGGGGAAAGGGAAACCCTCCTTCACTGTTGGTGGGAATCCAAACTGCTACAGACACTGTGGAAAACAGTATGGAGGTTCCTCAAAAAGGTAAAAACAGAACTACCCTATGACCCAGCAATTGCACTACTAGGTATTTATTCAAAGAATACAAAAATACTGATCAAAGGGGCATGTATATCTTAATGTTTATAGCAGCACTATCAACAATAGCCAAATTATGGAAAGAGCCCAAATGTTCATCAAGTGATGAACAAATAAAGAAAAGATTTTATATATATATATATATATATATATATATATATATATACACACACATATATATGTATGTATGTATACAGAAGAGATTTTATATATGTGTATACAGATATATATGTATGTATGTATATAGATATATACATATACATACACATACACACAAACACATACATTGAGTGAAATATTACTCAGTCATCAGAAGAACAGAATCTTGCCATCTGCAATGACATGGATGGAGCAAGAGTGTATCACGTAAGTGAAATAAGTCAGTCTGAGAAAAAGACAAATACTATATTATTTCACTCATATGTGGAATTTAAGAAACAAAAAGGATGAACACAGGGGAAGGGAAGGAAAGATAAAATAAGATAAAAACAGGGAAGGAAGCAAACCATAGGAGACTCTTAACTAAAGAGAACAAACTGAAAGTGGCTGGAAGGGAGAGGCGTGGGGAGATGGGCTCAACGAGTGATGGACATTAAGGAGGGCACTTGTTGGGATGAGCCTTGTGTGTTATGTGTATTTCATGAATCACTAAATTCTACTTCTGAAACCAATATTACATTATATGTTAACTAACTTGAATTTAAATAAAATCTCAGAAGAGAAAAAAAAAGAGTATGAAGCTCTTATAAATGAGTCGGTGCCTTTACAAAAAAAAAAAAAAAGACATGAGAGATGATCTCTCTCGGTCATGTGAGGTTATAGGGAGAAAGTAGCTGCCTGCCTTGCAGCCATATATTTTAGGATAAAATACTGCTAGGATTGCTAAGTTCTTGTAATAATTTTGGTTTATAAAATGAACAGATTATTCAAGGAGGTATCTTGTTTTGGGGGCTTAAGCAAGAAATTATGTGGTATTTACTGGCAGGGAAAGACTTGGGCACGTATGGGTGCAGAATTGATTTTATTTCAGACATGCTCAATTTCAGGTGCATATCATATATCTTAGTGGAAATGTCAAATCAGCTGTGAACATAGGGACCTGATATCAACAGCATACTGATTGAGACTAAATTCATGGCAGTAGAAGGGATCACTTAGAAATAAAGAGACAAGGACTGAGTCTCACTCAAGAAATATTTAGACATTAATCTAAAAGGGAAGACCCAATAAAGTCCACAGAGAGGTTTAGGCATAGGAAGCAAAACAAAAGAGTGTGATGTTTTTAGACACTGTTCAGGATAATGAAGTGGTCTCCAAAGAGGAAAACTCTCTGAAACTGGAATAAGGTACATATCAAGAAGCATGATAAAGCTTGGTTTGATTGAGAAGAAACATTTCAGTCCACCAGATAAGGTGAAAGAGAATATACAATAACCTATGGACAGAATGGGTGCTGAGAAAGCAAAGACATGAATTATAATTTCTTATTATGATAATTGTCACCATAGGGCTGGTGGCCAAAGGGAATGTAAAACAATGTCAAATTGAGAAAAAAAAATTTAAGAAAAATACCAAGGTGTGTTGGCTAAGATAGATTCCCAGAAGGATAAATTCAGTAGAGAAGGGGAAATTAATGTTTAAGAAGGGAGAACATATGCTGGAGACAAGTCCTTGAGTAATCAGTTCTTAAAAATCAATTTTTTAAATGACTAGCAGCTAACTAAACAGTGGTAGTAGACAGGGATAGGCATTTTGTAGGAAAAAAAAATGTTCACAAGGCTTAAAACATGAAGCGCTTAACCTCACACATTAAAACCATATAGATATAATTTTAAAAACTTTACCTAAGGAGGAAAGTTCAAAAGTTTGATAATAATGTTAGCATGGGTGAGAGAAAGTATGTATAAACATTCTGTGCAAGCCTAAACTAGGGAAATGGTCAATCTCTCTCTAAATTAAAACTGCAATACCTCGTTTTTTATTCCAGAAATTTTACTTTTAAAAAGTTTAGCTTTGGAGGAAGTTTTTATATTTATTTTTTTGGCCTAAAGTTGTAAAATATTAAGGTATAGTTATCTCTTTTTGAACTAAAAAAATACCTGCAAAATATTAAAAACAGAACTATATCATATGATCCAGCAATACAACTTCTGTATTTTTACCCCCAAATTTTTAAATCAGGTCTTGACAAAAATAACAGAACTCCAAATTTACTGAAGTACTATTCAAAATAGCCAAGATGTGTAAGCAACCGAAATGTCCACCGAGGGTGAATGGATAAAGATAATATGGTACACGCATATGCGCACGCGCACACACACAGTAATATTATTGAGCCTCATAAAAGAAGGAAAACTTGTGACAGCATGGATAAACCTTGGAAATAGTCTAAGGAAAATAAGATAGTTACAAAAGGATAAATACTACATAATTCCATTTACATGCATTGTTTAAAATAGCCAGATTCATAGAATCAGAGAAAGAATGGTAGATTGGGGCTTGGAGAGAGGGAAATGGGAAATTGCTTATCAACTGACATAAAATTTCAAACATGCAAGATGAGAGTTCTAGGTATCTTTGGTAACACACTGTATCAATAGTTAACAATACTGTATAATAAGAGGGTAGAGCTCATGCTAACAGTTCTTGTCACAACAAAATGAAATTTTAAAAAGTTATAAAAATGCATTTCCACGCTAGAAAAAACATATGCAGCAAAACAAATGCAACACAACCATTTGGAAAGAAGGGGTGTCTGGTGTTAAATTCTATCTTGGTGACGTCAGATGGAGGACAAATCAATGAATAGATGGATGGCTGAATAGACAAACAGGCTTCTTATATATTTTGATCATGCTATTTTTAATTTGCTGTATTTACTGTTTTATGTGGTGATAATTTTCCCATGTCAATCAAGTACTTATCAGAAGATAACATGGTTAAATTATATTTTAGCCAACAGATGTACCAAAATGTATTTCATGACATTGAGATGATGAAAAATAAACTTTGCCAAATATCATTCCAGGTAGATAATGCAAATCTAAAATTTCACTAGCTCATAAAAATGACTGTTTCATTGCAAATAAGCCAAGTGGATAGTTATGATTTTCAAGGGAGCTCTAAATTTGGAAGATTGAGAATAAAAAGTATTATCACATTGTTGTCACAATTTAATTTTTACAATTATTATTATTGAGGTTAAGCATGGTCTCGGAAGATCATTTTTTTGACACTGGTTTTGGAATGATCTTTTCCCATTTTCTTAACAATTAATGTCTCTATTATAGACTCAATATTTATTGATATTATTTTTAAAATTTTGACTTCTATATTTTTATTAAAATTTTTTGATGTTTATTTATTTTTGAGAGGGAGAGAGACAGAGCGTGAGCAGGGTAAGGTCAGACAAAGAGGAGATACATAACTCGAAGTAGGCTCCAGGCTCTGAGCTGTCAGCACAGAGCTCAATGTGGTGCTTAAACCCATGAACTGTGAGATCATGACCCTAGCTGAAGTCAGATGCTTAACTAACTGAGCAACCAGGTGCCCCATGAAAATGACTGATTTTATAAATAATGTTTATATTTTATTGTACTGTTTCATAAAATACACATAATATTTTTAAAACATTTCTATTATATGATTATCAAGATTTTCTTTTTTCAATTTCTTTTTCCCCCATAATATTTTATTGTCAAATTGTTTTCCATATAACACCCAGTGCTCTTCCCCTTAAGTGCCCTCCACCATCACCACCACCTCTTTTCCCCCCTCCCCCTTCCCCTTCAACTCTCAGTTCATTTTCAGCATTCAATAGTCTCTCAAGTTTTGCATCCCTCTCTCTCCCCAACTCTCTCTCCCTCCTCCGC
>NC_043704.1:25158389-25158534 GCF_006229205.1 Suricata suricatta
ATATGGTTTCTGTCCTTCTCTGCCTGGCTTACTTCACTCAGTACGACACCCTCAAGGTCCATCCACTTTCCTACAAAGGGCCATATGTCATTCCCTCTCATTGCCATGTAGTACTCCATCGTGAATATATACCACATCTTCTTGA
>NC_043704.1:25158634-25219783 GCF_006229205.1 Suricata suricatta
CATCCACTTTCCTACGAAGGGCCATATGTCATTCCCTCGCATTGCCATGTAGTACTCCATCGTGAATATATACCACATCTTCTTGATCCATTCATCAGGTGACGGACATTTAGGCTCCTGCCATGTTTTGGCTATTGTTGACATTGCTGCTATGAACGTTGGGGTACATGTGCTCCTATGCATCAGCACTTCTGTCTCTCTTGGGTAAATCCCCAGCAATGCTATTGCTGGGTCATAAGGGAGTTCTATGGATAGTTTTTTGAGGAACCTCCACACTGTTTTCCAGAGCGGCTGCACCAGTTTACATTGCCACCAACAGTGGAAGAGGGTGCCCATCTCTCCACACCCTCTCCAACATCTATAGTCAATTTCAATTTCTTTAATGCTTTATCTACCCTATAATATTCTGAAATCAGATATATATTCAATTAACCTATCCATTCTTAGCCCACTGAGAGTTCATAGCAAATCACTTTTCTCTAGATTCTGGTTTTATTTTTTAGTTTTAAAAACCATATTATTATTTTATTATTAAGAAATCTAGTTCTATCACTGTCATGAAGCCCAGACTGGATTACCAGTGATGAGTTCTTGAAGTAAGTGAACCCCAGTCTGGACATTCTGGTTATAATCACTGTCTTCTCTCTCTACCTCTACTGAAAACCCAGACTCATGAGACCCTAATTCCAGCTCTCCTAATCCTGAAGATGCCAATGCCAACTACGTTGGAGGGTTTTTCAGAGGAAACTACTTTGTCTTTCCACTCAAGGCAGATAACAACCCCAAACCATGGACAGGCTGGGACCTGCACAGGCCTCAGTGATCTTATTTGTTTTAAATATAGAAATTAGGGGCACCTGTGTAGCTCAGCTGGTTAAGCATCCAACTCTTGGTATTGGCTCAGGTCATGATCTCACAGTTGATGGGTTCAGGCCCCACATTGGGCTCTGCACTGACAGTGTGGAACCTGCTTGGGATTCTCTCTCTCCCTCTCTCTCTCTCTGCTCTCCCCCGCACTCTCTCTCAAAATAAATAAATAAACTTAAAAAGAAAGAAAGAGAAAAAAAGAAAGAGAGAAAGAAAGAAAGAAAGAAAGAAAGAAAGAAAGAAAGAAAGAAAAAGGAAGGAAGGAAGGAAGGAAAGAAGGAAGGGAGGAAGGAAGGAAGGAAGGAAGGAAAGAAAAGAAAGATACAAGCAAGCTTCATTAGAGGAAAAAAAGACCCCAAGGATTTAATTTTCAAAGAGCAAGTAGCAAAGAAAAAAGCCTCTTCCATATACATATGAAGAAATATATATTTCACAAGTGATGTGTCTTCCCTGAAAATGTACATATTTGACAAAAAATAATCAACTTAATAAAAAATTTAAAAATAATAATGATATAAGCATGAATTGGAGATAATAGATGAGAGAGATTTGAGACAGAAAGAACAAAACTAACTAAAGTCAAAAGCAAATTAACATTGTGACATTTGAAATGTAAGAGTGAAAATATTCCCAAGGGTCAATGAAATGAAATCAAAACACAAGCTATTTGATGTAGTCACATAACATCTGGACATGCTCCAGTGAAAGCTTAAACACTTCTTCAAATTCTCATTTATGTGGCAGTATTGACTGGTTTCATTGCCATTTTAATAAGGCAATTGGATCTATTTTCAGTGACCTTCCCTACAATGTGCATGAGGGATTACTGCATCTGAGAACCGACAAGGCATTTTAAGTGAATTCAGACTTTGTCTTTGCTAAATATGTAAATATCCTATGATTTCTAACTGCTGTACACACATTATTCTCAAGTATATATGATTATGAATTGAGTTTCTCTGCAATTAATCTAATGCAGTAAAACTGACCGTAAATGCATTGTCTTTCAGTGCAAGTCTAGCCCCTAATAAAAAAAAGGAATCAAATATCATGGTGTCAGTCCCCTCTCTAATGCTTTGAATTCATAATGTTACTTAGAAATATTTTCCTTTACTTTATTCCATATTAAACCATTATTCAATATATTAATGAGACACAGAGGGAAGGAAAAATGATACTATCATAGATTAGGAACAAAATCTCAAAGATATTAAACAGCTTGCTTTATTTGAAATAGCTAGAAAGAAAAGGATCAATAATGACATCCACATGCTCTAGCATTTAATCTCACCTTTAAGAAATAAATTCATGATTTTACCTGTGCTTAAAACTTTTAATTGCCTTTAGAGACTACAATTATTATTATTATTATTATTATTATTATTATTATTATTATCATTATTTTAAGATTAACATCTAGCAGAATAGATCTTTACCATGATATACAAAGCTCTTTATGATCTGCCTTATGGCTGACTGCCCATCTTTATTGTTTATCATTCCCACCCATTTTCCAGTCATACTCTATTCTCCAGTAGTACTGAGCAACTGAGTCAACTACTTTATGTCTCTTTAGACTACAAACAGGCTCCTACTCTACCTTAGACTCTTCAAACATCTTTAGTTCTTTATTAATGATTTTAATATCTCAATTAAATATGACCTCTAATAGAAAACCTTCACTGATGTCTTCTAGGAAACTATGAACTTGGATCATTACCCTTTTCCCCATAGCATCTATAGAACTTATTAATATTGAGGGAGCACTGGGATATTTATTAAAATATTTATTTTAATCACAGCTGGGTTTATTGTTAGGTCAATAAGACTTATGTTTCATGATTCCTTTCTTTTCAGAGATTTTTCAGGGAACCTTTCAATGAATCTTAGAAAGGTATCTGCACAGTATTTTAAAACAAGATCCAACAGAGTAGAATGAGTCATTGAATTGAGCCCAGTATTCTGCATGCTGCTTTTCCTCTTGGAGAATCTGTCAACTCTTATCCTACGAGTTGTGGAAGACAGCTGCTAATATGCAGAATAGATCACATGAGTAACCACAGTCACATGAAATTAAACATGACACCCATGCTTTCTAGGGTCTTTGGACATAAAGATCCAAAATCTTGGATAAAAGAAAGCAGAGAAGTGAGCCAGGTACTTAGATTGCTCATGCAGACATTTGCTGAATCTTAAGCTTTGAAGGATATGAAGTAGAAAGCCAAGGAAAAAGTGAAAGGAAAAAAGGTAAAGCAGAATTTTCAGCAGTCACATGTTGCTAAGAAAACAAAAATTGGAGTTCAGAACTCTGAAAGGAGGGTGGTCCTAAACATAAACAAAGCAGTAAATAAATAAGTACAAAAATAAAACCCAAAACCCAAAACTCAGTTGGGACCCTATAGGGCAATATTTAAGAAGTGCAAATGAACCAGAGACAGGCCAAACTTTATAAAGTTTACAAAGTTTCTCCAATGCAGTAAGAAGTCTTTAGAATGAGGTGACACACTCCATGGCTGCTTGGTAGAAACAGGACTGGGAGAATACTTCAACCAAAGTTTTATAAGTGTTTATTTTTTCATGCACAATATTTTGCATTCATTCAAGAAGTTCAAGACTCACCAGGCATGCCATAGAGAAGACCAATGTATGAAAGACAATACTACCAAGATTCAAATTTGCACAAGATATTGAAGTTACAAAGATCAGACTTTAAAATAACTGATTAAATTATTTGAAACAGTGGAAAATTGGAGAATATCACCAGTGATTAGAAATTGATAAAAATAAATCAAATGGATATTCTAGAATTTAAAAATATAATAACTTAAGATGCATCTAACAGAAGAATGGTCAAATCAGACAAAAATTTTATTATACTGTAAGTGTATCCGCAGAAAATAACCAGATAGAAAAACAAAGAGGAAAAAGAATGAAACTACAGATTAAAAAAATGTAAGTTCAACTTACAACTGTGAGAATTATGTGGAACATAATTCTACTAGATACTTAGCAATACGGAGAAAATAATTCTTCAGAGCCACCACAGGAAAGATGCTCACTGACATTGACCCATCCTTCTCTAATGTGTTTCTTACAACTTAGTGAAGAAAGTATGCCTTAATCCCACTACTTGAAACTGGTCAGCGATAGTTTTATATATAATAAATCTATTCCATTAACGCTGCCTCTCTGAATCATTTGATCTCTTACTGAATATTCTGTGAAGATAAGCAGTGGAGTGGTTAGGCAAAGTTTTCAGTGGGTAGACCTCATGTTTTCAAATCGTTACTTGGTATTTACCGTTTTCACAATCTCAGAAACTTACTTAGTAATACGAGCATCTCAACTTTCTCACCTGCACACAAAAGAAAATAATAAGCACATATCAAATAGGTTTGAGGAGGAGAAATTAAGTTAATATTTGCAAAGTGGTTAATTATCTGTACACGTTAAATGTTTAATACATTGGTATTGTTATCATTATCACCTTTTTAGCTCTGTTGCTAAGCAAAAAGTTTAGAATCTAAACATTATAATAGTAAAGTAAAATGATGTATATGTGTATATATATACACATATGATGTATATGAGAGAGAGAGAGAGAGAGGGAGTACTAATTATATCTAGGCATTTTTCTAAATACTATATTAACACAGGTAAGTCTTATAACAACTCAGAGATGGCTAGCTCAAGTATTCCTTTCCATAGTCCATGGTAATAAGCATAACAGTAAAGAGTAAAAAACAGTATGGAATACAGCTCATAACATGTTTATAGAAATGAAGAAAATGTAATGGGATTACTTGTCTATGACTGATCATAAAAAAGAGAATATCAGTGTTTGGAAACATAAAAGTATTGGTAACAAGAGTGAATAGGTACAAAACTGTGGACTAATTCATTTAAATGTGTTAATTCTACCAGAAAGCCTTTTTTCATTACATAGATTCTTGGTGTTGCATGGTAGCATCATTTCCCATTAGGACAGATTTGTTATATATAAATGCAATAAAAGTATGTTACAAGTAATAGACATATGTACAGAGATGCCTCAAATAAATGTTGACATGTGGGGGGTAGGCAGTTAGAAAGTGTAAACAACTAGGAAAAAAAAAGAAACAGATCCCTTTATTGTCACTTTAACCATTACAATAATACAGTGTTATGCATTTTCATCTATGACTGAGTCCAGTGTTGGGCTGGAGCCAATGCTTTTTACCTCTTGAAAGCTGACTTGTGGTACCTTGACACAACTTTGCAGCAACAGCACATCAGTAGCATGAAATTGGTCACTGGAGGAAACTTACATACATAAAATGAAAAAATGGTAAAATTCAAAACATTTTATACTAGAATCCAGGTTATTAAACACTTATCAACACAGTAATGGGTGCCAACTCTGATGATTCAGAAAATATGCAAATATACTTACATTGAATGTCTCCATCAACAGTAACATGAAATAAAACAAACAAAATAAGTTTTTATAATTCTATTGTATGATGCATGATCACTTGTTTTCAAACTGTTTTAAAAGTTCAAATATCCATGAAAAATATTAATGTTAAACACGGTTTTCATTCTAAACCAAATTTATTTCCATTAGGAATTTTTTTCTATGTAAGCTAGAGAGGCTAAGGGAAACATTTCTCATATTTATATATGTGTGTATATATATATATATGTATATATTTGTATTTCAAAGATTTTCTGTCATGGTTTAAAATCCACATCTTAAAACATCCCCTTATTAACCTAGTCCATAATTTGTTTGGTTTATTTTAGTCTCACGGGATAACCTGTTACCTAAGAGGGCAGAGACATAGAAGATGTTTATATCTGAAACATAAATTTATAAAAGACTCACCCTTTACTTATGACCTAACCCCAACCAAATGTTATAATTCTTGCATTAAGTTGTGCAAATGCTGCCCAAGTGACTTGACAGTACTAATACCTTTTCCAAAAGAATAAGTGCATGTCGTCAAAGGTGCACTGAACTTTTATTCAGGGAGTTCATTCCTGGAAGACTATGATTACTCAAAAGAATTATGGGTCCAAGTCATTATGGTTTTGGAGAATAGCCTAGTCCAAAATTGATCATTTAAGAAAACCAGATATACTATTTAGTGTGATAGAACTAGTGTTCATATTAATACTAATATATATTAGAGATGGTATAAATATTATTCAAGGAAAGATTGTTTATAGCAATATGCAAAGAAGCATCTGATGTGAACTCATGATGAAATATTAAAAATGTGAAATGGCATTAAAGGGAAGGTCTTTGTCATTGATTTCAAAATATGACTATATAAATCTTATAAATTTACATAACAAAAAAGTAGCATAATGTTTAAGAAGTAGATGTTATTAATGTCCAGGAAAAAATATAACAAGTAATTTAAGAATAACAGTTTAATTGAGTATAATCTAGAATATAAACATTATTAACTATTTTAATAAGGTAAAATACAACTACATAGAGTACACTAAAGCATATTATATCCTTTTGAGTAATACATTTTTAATTTTCCTGGGATCCGATTGCTTTTCTGTGAAAGAATATCACATATTTTCTCTCTTATTCTAAAAAAGGGAGTATTTAATGCCATAAAAATTAGAAATTAATCTTGATTAGCATTTTATAAATGAGTTTTATAAAATATTTTATAAAATATTGTAGAGCTGTACACACAGTTCAGCATTAGTCTAATCTTGCCTTGGGTATCTCTCTTCACAGACATACCCTTTTCCTTCCTATTATCTTCATATCACAAGAGGGTGGCCTTTATGATGAATTTGTTTAATTGACAATGTGTAACATTTTCATTCCCCTTCATAAGAAATCTCTAGTATGACAACTTCAGCAAGTGTCTCAGAAAAACAAATGAAACTCTCTATTTACTTCCAAAAAGTTAAGTTAAAATTCACTTAGATGCACTGCATATAATTCAGTTAAATATACCTTAAATCAATAACAAAATATTTTACTGATTAGATGAAACAATTAGGATAAAAAGTAGACAAGTAAAAAATTCTTTATACTTAAGACACATTCAAGTTATCTTCTTGTGTCAAAAACTGACCAATTTAGGGGGACGTGTGTGGCTCAGTCTGTAAAGCAACCAACTTCAGCTCAGGGCATGATCTCTTGGTTCATGGGTTCAAGCCCTGCATTGAGCTCTGTGCTGACAGCTCAGAGCCTGGAGCCTTTTTCAGATTCTGTGTCTCCCTCTCTCTCTCTGCCCCTCCCTTGCTCGCACTCTGTCTCTCTCTGTCTCAAAAATAAATAAACATTAATTTTAAAAAACTGACCAATTTAACTGAATTTAAATGTGATTAATAAATGTTTAAAAATCATTATTCCTTCATGGTGGGGAGGACTTGTTCTTTATTGTGTCAATGCAGTTTTTCCTTGTTAAAGAATAAGATCTTGGGGCACCTGGGTGGCTGAGTTGGTTAAGCATCTGACTTTGGCTCAGGTCATGATCTCAGTGTTCATGAATTTAAACCCCACCATCAGAGCTCTCTGCTGTCAGCACAGAACCTGCTTCAGATCCTCTGTCCCGCTCTTTTTCTGCTTTTCCCCCACTCACACATACACACACAGACACACACACACTCTCTCTCTCTCTCAGAAATAATAAATATCTAAAAATCTAAAAAAGAATAAGATCTTTAAACTTGAGAAAAAATAGAAAAATACATATATTCTGAAACTGACAAGAAATTATTAGATTTCTATCAAATAAATGGATTTATGATATTTTTATTCACTAACGCTAATTCCTGGCCAGAGAATGCAAGTCTAATCCGTTAGTCAGAGTGAATCTCTGTCAATGGAAAAGGGAGTTTTGACAGAATATCCTCTCACAGGGTGCCTGATGTATACTCGACCCCATCTTGTGGTAAAACACACTGGTTTCTTTTGGTTTTTTATTTTGTTTTGCTTTGCTTTGCTGTGTTTCCTATATGGCATATGTTTTCAGTTCCTACCTTGCTCGCTAGAATGAGAATTACAATGACTTAAATGGCCCTGAAGAAGCCCCTAGAAGTACATTTCCTATACAGGTAATAAACCAATGAAAGTAACAATTGCAAGAAAAGGAAAGAGAGGATTCCTAATGCAACTTCATTCAGCTTGTGTGTTCAGTTTATGCAGAACATCTATGGATCATGGAGAACACCAGTGGGTTATCATCAATTTAACCATATGATGAACCAATTGTATAGTTGCTCTTACAGAGAAGTCTATTTACTGGAGAAAATCAACATAGACACAATTTACATATAACTGTCAATTTGGAAAATTATCCTTGGTCTATAGTAATTGTTAACACTAAAAGCAATGTTCTCATCGGCAAGCTTAAGAATATCCTTCCCTGTTTTACTTAATAGCTATATAATCTCTCCACTCTCTGATATAATTTTGCCAACAGGGACATTGGTAATCTCAATGGGACATTGATATTCTCAGTGTCCCAAAGGATGACACCCTTGTCTACTATACTGAGGAGATAGTTCTGATAAGAATGAGTAAGCAAGAAGTAACTCACCTTAGATTTCTAGGAAAGAGATATGCTTGCTGAAAATGAAAGATAAATTACACATGTTACCACATAATGAGGTTTTTTTTAAATTTCCAGTCTTTACAGAATGACAAGATATGCCTTCCAAATTGAAAGCCAAGTCATTTTTAAGAAAGTGGTACAACATTATCGGTATAATGTAAATTCTGAATGTAAATTGTATCACATCTAGTATATTATCTGCTACCTGGACTTTTATTTTAACATATAGCTTATAGGCTGTGAGGAGCCCAGCTAAACTAGAAGAGAGAGAACTGCACTTTTAGATATTAGAGTAACTGATTAAAGCAAGAAGTCAAAAATAAAAAGTTAAACCTTTAATCGGTCACTGTTAATAGTATAAGCAAGAGTCTAAAACCAGAGAAAGGTGCTGGCTTCCTCTCTTCCATTTTCTTTCATGGAACAGCAGCACACTGGTTGAAGGTAAAATAAATTATCATAGATTTGGAGGGTTTCGCTGTTGAGGGAACCCTAAAGAAAAAGTCTCTGGAAGATGTATGGATCCTAAAATGAGAGGGATGGAGGAATACTAAGAATTGAATGTACTATTAAGTTAGAGTAGAGAGAAGTGCTTTCAAGATTTCCTCCTCTTGGGGCACCTGGGTGGCTCAGTCGGGTTAAGCGTCCAGCTTCGGCTCAGGTCATGAACTCATGGTTCGTGGGTTCAAGCCCCACGTCAGGCTCTGTGCTGACAGCTAGCTCAGAGCCTAGAGCCTGTTTCAGATTCGGTATCTCCCTCTCTCTCTGACCCTCCCCTGCTAGCACTGGCTCTGTCTCTCAAAAATAAATAAAAAACATTTAAAAAAAAAGATTTCCTCCTCTTCTTCTAAGTGCGTCTCAGGGGAGGTACCTGAAAAAGACCTCCATCCATGGCCTCAACAAGAGAACTTGGACTGGGAGTGCCTGGCCAGGAATGGGGATATGTGCAAGGGCATGGCCAGCCAGGGTCGCCTGAGTCCTTGGCTGCAATAGCGTCCAAAGGTTACACTGCCCTAGCTGTGCGCCCACGGCCAGCCCTAAAATACGACGTCTACGTTTTTCACTAGGAGCCAGACTTTCAGTATCTGACAAGAGAAATATCTGTCCTGCTCCCTCTATTTTACCCATGAAATATGTTTAGAGCTTTCTGATATTTTCTTAGTTCTTCACATTTTAAAGGTCTCTTATTTTCTTATTTCAGGTATGGCATGAACTAACCCATGTTGTAAATTTTCCATCCATATCTCAGACCAGGTCCAAATGTTATCCACTCTTGAGAAGCAATTACTGACGTTAAGTGGAAAAAGTTAAGCATTTTACCATCCCCAACATATCTTATCATAATGCTTCTAAATTTACTATATGCTGTCTAATTGTAGTAACCCAATATATAAAATGTGAAGTAACTCAGGCTGAGAGGAAATAAAGAAAGCAAATACATAATCTGATGTCTGGAAGCAATATAATATAAAATAATTTCTAGTATAAAATAAGACACATAAAAGGAATATGCAGCATAATAGAACATGATGTCCAAAACTGCCACTGTCATTATCTTGAGCTAAAGAAAGAAAAAAAAAAGAAGCAGACAGAAAAACTTTCTGCTCTCCCCACTGCCTTCGCTATCAGAAAGGGCAGGATAATTCTTTTTTTTTTTTAGACAACTTATTTTTTTAACATATGCAATTATTTTCCATCATTTACAATACAGTAGTTACAATGATACTCCAAACAGAAAAGCAAAGTAAAAAATCAAAACCCCAATTTCTATTTGATGTAATTAGACTTATACAGAAATTAGAAGGTTAGGTACCAACTAGTTAATCACCTAATTTCACAGCTATCTGAAGGATAATTCTTAAATCACCAAAGACAACTCTATACATAGCACTACAGGAAACTATGTAATACTTTACTAACTAGCTCCTATCTTCCGTCAGGTCCACCTATATTTGCCTTTGCACAATTTGCTTTCCTAGAAACTCAAAGTCCTTATTTTTGTCTTGTTAGCATACAGTGCAATTATGATTTCAGGAGTAGATTCCAATGATTCATCCCCTATGTATAACACCCAGTGCTCATCCCAACAAGTGTTTTCCTTAATTCCCCTTACCCATTTAGCCTACCCCCACACCAACAAACCCTCCAGGAACTCAGTTTGTTCTCTACATTTCAGAGTCTAATGTTTTGCCTCCTCCCTATTTTTATATTTTTTGCTGTCCTTCCCTTATGTTCATCTGCTTTGTATCTTAAATTCCACATATGAGTGAAGCCATATATTTGTCTTTCTCTGAACAGTTTCGCTTCTTAGCACAATTCCCTCTAGTTTCAACCATGTTGTTGCAAATGACAAGGCTTCATTCTTTTTGACTGCTGAGTAATACATCATAGTGTGTATACACACACACACACACACACACACACACACACACACAAACACACACACACACCACCTCTTCTTTTTCCACTCATCTGTCAATGGACATTTGGGGTCTTTCCATACTTTGGCTATTGTTATGCTGCTATAAACATTGGGCGCTTATGCCCTTTTGATACAGCACACCTATATCCCTTGGATGAATATCTGGTAGTGCAGTTGCTGGGTCCTAGGGTAGCTCCATTTTTAACTTTATGAAGAATCTCCGTACTGTTTTCCAGAGTGGTTGAACCAATTTGCATTCCTATCAGCAGTGTATAATTTCTCCACATCCTTGCCAACATCTGTTGTTGCCTGAGTTTTTATTTTAGCCGTTCTGACTGGTGTGAGGTGGTATCTCATTGTGGTGTTGATTTGTATTTCACTGATGATGAGTGATGTTCAACTTTTTTTCATATATCTGTTAGCCATCTTGATGTCTTCTTTGGAAAAGTGTCTATTCATGTCTTTTGCCCGTTTCTTCACTGGATTATTTGTTTTTTGGGTGTTGAGTTTGATTAGTTCTTTATAGACTTTGGATACTAACATTTATCTGATATGTCATTTGCAAATATCTTCTCCCATTCCATTGGTTGTATTTTAGTTTTACTGATTGTTTTCTTGGCTGTGCAGAAATTTTTTATCTTGATGAGGTTCCATAGTTAATTTTTTGCTTTTGTTTCCCTTGACTCCCTTCTGTTGAGTAGGATGTTGCTGTGGCCAAGGTCAAAGAGCTTTTGCCTACTTTCTCCTTTAGGATTTTGATGGCTTCCTATCTTATGTTTAGGTCTTTAATCCATTTTGAGTTTATTTTTGTGTATGGTGTAAGAAAGTGGTCCATGCTCCTTTTTCTGCATGTTGCTGTCCAGTTTTCCCAACACATTTGCTGAAGAGACTGTCTTTATTCCATTGGATTTCTTTCCTACTTTGTGAAAAATTAGTTGGCCATATTAGTGGGTCAATTTCTGGGTTTTCTATTCTATTCATTGATCTAAGTATCTGTTTTTGTGTCAGTACCATACTGTCTTGATGATTACAGCTTTGTGAAAGACTGGGATTGTGATGCCTCCAGCTTTGGCTTTCTTTTACAGGATTGCTTTGGTATCCAAGGTCTTTTCTGATTCCCTAAAAATTTTAGAATTCTTTAGCTATGTGAAGAATGCTGGTGTTAATTTGATAGGGATTGCATTGAATATGTAGATTGCTTGACTAGTATTGACATTTTAATAATGTTTGTTCTTCCAATCCATGAGCATAGAATATTTTTCCATATTTCTGTGTCTTTTTCAATTTCTTTCATAAGCTTTCTATAGTTTTCAGTGTATATATTTTTTTTACCTCTTTGGTTAGGTTTGTTCCTAGGTATTTTATGGGTTTTGGTGCAATTGTAAATAGGGTCAATACCTTGCTTTCTCTTTCTGTCTCTTCATTATTGGTATATAGAAATGCAAATGCAATCAAATTCCGTGCAATGATTTTATATCCTGAACTTCAGTAAATTCATGGATCAGTTCTAGCAGGGTTTTTTTGGTGGAATCTTTTGGGTTTTCCACATAGAGAATCATGTTGTTTGTGAAGAGTGAAAGTTTAACTCCCTCCTTGATGATTTTGATGTCTTTCATTTCTTCATGTTCTCTGATTACTGAGGCTAGGACTTCCAATACTATGTTGAATAACAGTGGTGAGAGAGGACATCTATGAGTGTTCCTGACCTTAGAGGGAAAGCTCTCAGTTTTTCCCCATTGAGGATGATATTAATAGGGGTCTTTCCTATATGGCTTTTATGATTTTGAAGTATGATTCTTCTATCCCTACTTTCTTGAGGGTTTTTAATAAGAAAGGATGCCTTATTTTGTCAAATGTCTCTGTATCTATTGACTGGATCATGTGTTTCTTGCCCTTTCTTTTATTGATGTGATGTACCACATTGATTGTTTTGCAGATATTGAACCAGCCTTGCATCCCAGGTATACATCCCACTTGGTCATGGTGAATAATTCTTTCAATGTATTGTTGGATCTGCCTGGCTAGTATCTTGAGGAATTTTGCACCCTCATTCATCAGAGAAGTTGATCTGTAGTTCTTTTTAGTGAGGTCTTTGGTTTTCGAATCAAGGTAATTCTGTCTTCATTGAATGAGTTTGGAAGTTTTCCTCCTTTTCGATTTTTTTGGGGACAGATTCAAAAAAGTAGATGCGACCCTTCTCTAAATGCTTGGTAGAATTCCCCCAGAAAGCCATCCAGCTCTGGACTCTTGTTTTTTTGGGAGATTTAATTTGATTTCTTTACTGTTTATGGATCTGTTCAAGTTTTCTATGTCTTCCTGTTTGTTTTGGTAGTTTTTATGTTTCTAGGAATTTTTCCATTTCTTCCAGATTGCCTATTTTATTGACATATAATTCCTCCTAATATTCCCTTACTATTGTTTGTATTTCTGCAGTATTGGCTGTCATCTCTCCTCTCTCATTCTTGATTTTATTTATTTGGTTCCTTTCCTTTTTCTTTTTGATAAAACTGGGTAGGGATTTATCAATTTTGTTAATTTTTTCCAAGAAACAGCTCTTACTTTCATTGATTTTTTTTTTTTTTGGTAGCATTGATTTCTGCTTTCTACTTCTTTTGCTGGTTTTGGGTTTTGTTTGATGTACTTTTTCTAGATCTTTAAGATGTAAGGTTATGTTGTGTACCTGGGACCTTTCTTCCTTCTTTAGGAAGGTCTGGATTGCTATATACCTCTGTCTTATGATTGCCTTTATTGTATCCCAGAGGTTTTCGGCTGTGATGTTATCACTTTCATTGGCTTCCATGTACTTTGTATTTCCCCTTTAACTTCTTGGCTAGCACATTTATTCTTTAGTAGGTTCTTTACTCTCCAAGTATTTGTGGTTTCTCCATTTTTTTTCTTGTGGTTGATTTCAATTTTCATAGCATTGTGGTCTGAAAGTATGCAAGGTATGATCTCTATCTCTTTGTACTTGTTGAGGGCCAATTTGTGACCCAGTATGTGATCTATTCTGGAGAATATGCAATGTGCACTTGAGAAGAATGTGCATTCTGCTGCTTTTGGATGAAATGTTCTGAATATATGCAGCCCAGTGTGTCATACAAAGTTATTGTTTCCTTGTTGATTTTCTGCTTAGATGATGTGTCTATTTCTGTAAGTGGGGTGTTAAGTCCCCTACTATAAAGGTATTCTTGTCAATGATTTTTTTATAGTTATGATTTATGTATTTATTTGGATGTTTCCATGTTTGGAGCATAAATGTTTACTCTTGTTAGGTCTTCTTGGTGGATAAACCCCTTACTTATGATATAATGCTCTTCTTTATCTCTTATTAACATTATTTTAAATCTAGATTGTCTGATTAGTATGGCTACTCTGGCTTTCTTTTGGTGACCATTAGCATGATAGACGGTTTTCCATCCCCTTACTTTCAATATGAAGTTGTTTTTAGGTCTAAAATGAGTCTCTTGTAAACAGCATATGGATCTTTTTTTATTATCCATTCTGCTACCCTATGTCTTTTGATAGGAGCATTTAGTCCATTGACGTTTAGCATGAGTACTGAAAGATATGAAATTATTGCCATTTTGTTGCTTGTAGAGTTGGGGTTTCTGGTGGTATTCTCTGGTCCCTTCCAGTCTTTGTTGCTTTTGGTCTATTTTGGTTTTGTTTCATATTTTCTCCCCTCAGAGAGTACCCCTTAAAATTTCTTGCAGAGCTTATTTAGCAATCACAAAATCCTTTAGTTTTTGTTTGTCTAGGAAACTATTTATTTGGCCTTCTATTTTGAATGACACCCTTGCTGGATAAAGAATTCTTGGCTGCATATTTTTCCAATTTGGCACATTGGATATATCCTGTCATTCCTTTCTAGTGTGCCAAGTTTCTGTGTATAAGACTGCTGTGAACCTGATCTGTCTACACTTTTAGGTTAAAGACTTTTTCCCCCTTGCTGCTTTCATAGTTCTTTCCTTGTCTGTGTATTTAGAACAAAATGAAACATGATTAAAATTACATCCAGTTTCCCCTAGAAGTCAAACTATGAGGCACGTTATAGTCCACACACTAAGCAGGGAGACTTGTGGTGTTCCTCTATAGCATGGTTGGCACACTTGGATAGGGTTTGGTGTAATGGCTCCATTCTCCAGTAGATTATACTGCTTAGTTTATGGAGGCATTTCATTGTGGCACTTGTATGCGTGTATGCACATATGCAGGAGAATTGGAAATGAGGTCACCCAGCTACCCAGTCTCTAGCATCAGAACTCTGTGCTCTCACAGACTGGCCAATAAACACCCCTTTGTCTCTGGCTTCCATCCACTCCCCACTTCTACACTTTCCACGACCAAGCCATCAGCCTGCAAGGCAGCACCTCCCTCCCGAATTTTATTTCAGATGGGGCTGCATTTCCAATCTCCTCACTTCTGAGAGCCCTGTGGCTTTGAACCCCTCCAACCTTGTGAGAGAAGATATTGCCAAGCAATAGCCCAGTACCAGCTATAAACAAACGCAGGAACGTTTGTATACTGTGCTATGGCAAATGCCAAGAAACTGAGGCCAGATAGTAGTCCACCCCGGAAAATGTCTATGCGATCATGTAGCACCGTTTCAGGGATTATGGTAAATTACAACATACATCTGGCACCAGGCTTAACCACTCCCATGTCCTTGCTGCCAAGAGCTAACATGGCTGTTCTCTAGGGTCCACTGGGACCTCTACCAAAATGTCCTTTAATCAGGGGAACCACCTCTCTCCATGTGGTCTGAGGACCTCTTGGACCTCGCTGTCTGCTCCTGAGGACTTGCCCTTCCCACTGAGCTCTGCCAGGTATTGAGCTATGGAGTTTCAGACTCTGCACTCCCCTGTTTATAGAGTTCTAATGGTATTTCAACCCTTTCTCCTTACTTTCTTATTCACTCCCTTATGGGTGTTACCAGTCTTTCTCTTTCTCTCCAGCTGCTATTTAAGGGAGTGTTTTTCCTGTACTACTCCCCCCCCCACCTCCATTCTCTCTCTGCCAGCAAAAACAGCTACCTACCCTCTGAAGCTTCTCTTTCCCCCAGTTTATCTCTCTGTGCCAAGTACTTACCAAGTTCTGTGGCTCAAGTTCTGTAGATTGTTGTGTTAATGCTCAGATCAATTTTTTAGGAGTTCAAGATGGTTTGCTGCATTTCAGGGACAAGAGAAGCAGAAAACGTCCATGCTGCTCTGCCATCTTAGCCCCTCCTCCTGATGTACTTATTTATCTCTCAAGTAAAAGAGTGGATACTGTATTTAATGTTGAAACTATTTTAAATGATTTAATGAAACCATATACTTGAGGTTGAAATAAGACATGAAAAACTTTCACTAGATTATTTTGGATTCCTTTTTCAGAGGCTGAGCTACACACGTCCAGTTACACCAATATAACATGTGTCATTCTCCAATCCAAGGGTAATAACTATGTTTTTATTAATTGAACACGGAAGTTTTTATATGAATAGCAAAATAAAAATTAGAGGACTTCTTGGTGTTAGTAGGAAATTAGGTCACATTGAAAAAACCTAAATTAGAGTCTGAGCTTTTAACATGCAATAGTATAAATAAAATACCTTTTAATTTTTCTAAGACACATTCTCTGTATGTTATTTTGGATTTAATATAAATCATTATTTCTGTGATGCAAAATTTAGTATTTTATGATCATACATCTGCATCAACCAAATTTTACTTTGATTTAAAATGAGATCTTAAAAATCATTTTCTTCAAAATATAGTTATGTATTCTCTTAAAGCTGAAATACCTGCAAATATTCTAATTCCTTACAAAGAAAAACAAGTTAGAATATGTGGGAAACAAGTTCAGACAGGCTCAAGTAAATTTCAATAATTTGGGAGTAGTTTCAGCTAATGTAGTCATAATGTTGGGTCAGTGAATCTAATTTAAGACCAACACTTTGCACCCATATGCCAAAGCTGACTATGTATTGCCTCCCTTAGCATTGCCAATGCTTTTTTTTTTACAGATATATTTTGGAGAAGAGAGATAGTACTTTATGATAACCACTTAAGATTTGCCTGAATAAGTGAACAGGTAATATTAAAATGAGAATTTGTCAAGTGCTTGGGCCAAATTCAAAGGTGATTCTGTCAGGATATAGTATTAAAGAATACATTCATGAGAATTTTCAAATGTAAGTTTTTGAGTGTTACAGAATCTTAGCCTGTTGGCTTTCCTGTTATGACAATACTTGAATAAAGAGTACACAAGATTTTTCAGAGTTAGGAAACCTCTGAGAATAATGTAGTTTAAGCTGAGGAGTCCTATAAGACTACACATTTTCGGGTAGGGTTTTTGTATCTATGATTCTGGGAACAGCAATGTATAGAGGAAAGTCCCAATAGATTTACTACTTCACCATTGAGTCACTGCTGTACAGTTTTATCTGGGGTGGAAATCTGAGTGTCAAAGGCCCTAGACAGGTTAGTGTTAGTCTGTTGCTTTAGAAATAAAAATCATCTTCATTCACCTGTGACCTGTGACCAAATGGAAAATGGACTTGGGGATCTTAAGATTGACTTTAGGTTAGATACCCTTGTGAAAGAGATATTGAAAGACATATTAATGTGATCTTTATTGAGCTTTTCTTATTCAAGGGCTAATAGCAATGTGTGTGGTCAAAAGGAATTCTTGAAATGAAACAAAAACTGCTTGATAGGTAAAGGAATTTGTCCAAATTATATAAATATTACAAGAATAAATTTCTTTAGATTAGTAATAGGAACTTCACATATATATGTATAAAAATATAATGGGACATTATTAAAATAACCAATTATGTCAAAAAAATTTCCTATAACCAAATTAGTTTTGTATATAAGTACTACTATATAATCTATCAGTTTCATTTTAAAGGAGGATTATTTAACACTAAATGATAATAATTTTTAATCTATGAAATATTTCCATCTGACAAAATCAATCTAGTTTTACATTTTAGCATTGAGGTGGGTTAAAATCTCAGGTGGTAAAATTAATATTATTGTAGTTCAAATACCATTTTCTATTGAAATTATAAACCATACTTGTTGAACATAAAAATGTTAGTGATTTAAATAAAGCTAAATAAACTACATAAATAATAAGCTAAAATATTTAATTTATTATATTAAAATTAGTATTGTAAATCTTAACAAAATTTCCCATAGGAATAAGGTTAAGCATCAATGCCATAATTAAAATAACAAATATATTTAATTTACTATGCTTACATAAAATATTCTGTCATAATGTAATGGATCCAACTTCTGTCTAAATTTTTCAAGGACAGGTAAAAATACAATAGCCTTGATTAATTATTCTCTAGGTAGCCATACATTTATTGAATTTTTAAAGGTATATTGAAATATTGTATTTCTAGTTCATATAATCAAATGGCTTTACAAAGAGCATATTTAAGACTCAGTTATCCAAAACTAATAAATATTTTGTCAGAGTCATAGTATTGTAGGATGGAACAAAAAGTGAATTTCATGATACATGACTATGAATTTATTTAAAAAGAAATCTCAAGCTGTAATTATTTCAATAAAAATGAAGTGAGAATTTTTTTCTTCTCATTGGTCACATTTAAAATAATTCTTATCTTCTTTTACTTTTAAACATATTGGAACTATTGACTTTTCTCAAAGAACTTAAAAGCATGTCTTTGGAATAAGAGTTCAAATTAAGAGAAAACAGATTAAATGAAGAGTAAACACTTTTGATTTTTAGAATTCAAGTCCTAATAGTCATTGTTTACTCAACAAACTACTCAAATGTAATTTCTAGCATATAAACTATGACTGACCTGATTGCAGCCATATGTTCTAACTTAAAGATTTTTGAAATATTCCATAAATAAATAATATATTATCTTTTCATCACACATGAATAATTGTATCTTATTCTAATGGATGGATGGAGGTGTCCAAAATAGATGACTTGGCAAATAAGAAATCAGAGTAGATTTTTTAAAGGTAAAACATGAGGTGCTTTAGGAATAGAATAGAAAGTTGCATACTGAGTCAAATAAGAAATTCCAACAAAAGGGAAAATTTCAACTTAAGATAGTAATCCAAGGAAAGTTCAAGCAGCTGAAATGAGATGATGAAGGGCCCCATAGAAGAAACTTCAAGAGAAGTAGTTTAAATGGAAAATGGTCTAAAACAATTCCAGAAATATATTAATTACAAATATCAAATGTAATAGCTAAATGAAGATGTTTATGGCCCAAGCAAGTTCATCAAAGGAACTTGAGAGGTGGCAATGATGGTCACTTGTAGATGGTTTCAAGGTGTGCAATATAAAAATGAAAACTCATAAAAACTAAACTTCCAGTTAAGTAAAATACAAATGTGATCAAAGCTAATATATAAATGTTAAATATATATAAGTAACATATAAATATAAATATATTAAATTACACACAATAAATAAAGTTCAAACAGGTTGTCTTTTAATTAAAATCTTATTGTGTTTTAACAATACACAGATATCATTGCAGATTTCCTAACAAAATATAGTTAAAATGCTTTTGTATTAAACCAGTCATATATTAACAATAAAATAAATTTAACACTAACCTAAATAAAAGCCTTTTAGAACAAGATAGAATCTACTTAACCTATAATCTAAAGCTTCTAGTTAAAATATAAAGAATGAATTCAACTTTGAAATACAAAAAAAAAAAAGGCCCACAAAATAAAACACTGGATAGTTCTTTCTATAGAAGAATATTGAAAGTTGACATCATTTGGCTAGTTTTATAGTTTTTCAAAAAGCCAAGGATTCTTAATTTATTAAATATGTGAATTAATTTGAGAGCATTTTCTGAAATCAAATTTTAAATATAACTTCAGACAAAAATATCTAAATGCCTAATTAAGAAAAATACAAAAAACAACAGGAAATTGTTATTTATTAAAAAAATATGATTAGATTTCTCTTTCAATATTCATGGGTTGTAAAAGAAAAAAGTGTGCTTGACAAATTAAATGTGTTTCACTTTTGCTTTCCCTCATGCACTAGTGATTCTGAATAGACACAAAAGGCTCCATATTTATAACCTCCCCAGACAACTCAATTAAGGAAACAGAGAAACATTGTGTGCTAAAATTCATTACAGAAAACATTTACTGAGGTTGGAAAGTGAAACTCTAGAATTTGAATACACAGTGTATTTTAAATACCTTTTTAAATGCTTAACAACTGATCCAGCATTCCCATCATATTTAGTAGACAAGCACTCAAACTATGTTTGTAATGTGATTCCCCAGACTTCACGTTCATAATGTTTACCAGCATTAGCATTCAAAAAAAATAAATAAATCGAAAATAGAATTTTATGTCTGGATACCCATTTGTCACATTTTTGCTGTATAATGCCTTAAATACAAAAGGCTGAGAAAGTATAATCCCTTATTAGAAACATTTAAAACTTAATAGAGCACATACACATGCCATCCAATGGTACAAAAGAGTTATTGGCATCATTTGTTGTTTCTTTATCAAATATTACCCTGACAGTCTACATGAGTTTCTCCTTAGGTAAGATGATAATGATGATGATGATATCAATAATATTAATACAATAATACACATAATCCCCACACTGACAAGACAACAAAGCACTCCTCTGATAATGTTGTAATGCTCAATACCGTGGTTTGAGAGATGTCCTCCACTCTATTTCTTTAGTGAATTAAAATGTTGGCTTGATATACTATCTTGTAGCTCCATTGTCCTGCAATAGTTTCTGAACTGGAGGCTGTTCTAATATCTATTGTCAAATGTTAGGGTCCTTTCCCATTGCCTGCTAGCATAAGTGCTCCCAGTTTCATACCAAGCATTGAATACTCACTTTCCATCCACTATCAGGGCATCAATATATTTTTCTATACATGTGAGCTCCAACAACAATCAATCAGTAAGCCAAATGTAAATCTTCCGTTAGTTTTAGGGAGACTATTCCGATCTGCTCTGTTGTTGCCAGCCAAATAGAGAGCCATGTTTCTTTCCGGTATTCCAAGATAAACTATTCTTTGAAAATGTGGACTAGGCAATCTATTTTCTTTTCTAAACAAAGAGCTCCTGGCATATCTATAAAATTTTGTTTAATCTCACAGTTTGGGCACCATGCTGAGAATAATCTTAACTTTTGTTAAATTCAGAAGTACTTTTCATCTTTCAGATATTCATCAATGGATTCACTCGGATTTGTAATGAATTCTACAGTGCCTGGGTCATACTATGTGTAAGTAGGCAGTTCATAAAGAGAAAAAAATTAACTATTCCACATAAGAAGCCATTTGATTTTTCACAGGATGTGCACAGTTGTAGCCAAGATATTATTTGATGAACATGCATAGGTTACCTGGTTTGGGACTCTATGGTCTAGAGATGCAAATACATGCATGCTGTATCTAGGAGTTTTCTGGTCTTATTTATTCGTTATTATTTCCAGTGAATTCATTAAAATTACTTTTTTTTTAATCTCTGCTTAAACATTCCTTGCCATGTTAGGGCAGAGAAACCATGTTCTAAATTTAGAATGCAGACATTTACAGCTTGCCCAGGCTAGCACTGGTTTATGCCTATTATCCCCCATATAATCATTAATAGTCCTAACTCATTTTACTCTCAAAAGTGTAGCAGCTTGAGTGCTAGGTTACCTATTCACCAAATCGCTCTAAGATCTCCCCCCACAAGGTCAAAAGTTTCACGTTTCACCTTCAACAGGACCAACAGCCTCCACAGAACTATTATGAGCCATTGTGGTTCTCTGCAGAGACCTTATTTATGACTTACTTCTGTTTATCCAGATGAACATGTCACACTTATGAAGAAGCCACTTTCTCCTCACTAGAAAAACCACCTGTGTCTTTCTCTAATCTCTGCATCTCCAAATCTTTTTTCCCTGAGCACTGAGATGATTCTCAATCTCTAAGAGGAGTTTGTTTATATAAATCATTATTTCTGGTAAGAGTTCCCAGGAAATAATCTCCAGTTGTCAGGCATTTTCCTCCTTGGGAAATTTAGGACCATCAGGGATGTGCATATCCCCCCTGATAGGTATTTTTTAATATTTATTTATTTTTAAGAGAGAGAGGCAGAGCATGAGTAGAGAGGGGCAGAGAGGAAGAGAGAGAATCCCATGCAAGGTCCAGGCTCTGAGCTGTCAACACAGAGCACAATGCAGGCCTTGAACTCAGGAGCTGTGAGACCATGACCTGAGCCTAAGTTGGATGCTTAACCAACTGAGCCACCTAGGCGCCCCTTCCCTGATAGGTATTATGTTCATGGCTTACTGGTGTGCACTGTGGTGCAAATAAAATGCAACTGTACTACTTATTTATGACTATTTTTTTAAAAAGCTGTTTTAATCTATTACAGGAGAGCCAACAACTCTCCTTCAATAGTCACAGATATATGAAGAAAAATGCTGTTCTTTACTTCAAGCTTTTTTTCTTTTTAATATAGTTTCTCATGCTGTAAACAAAAAAGTAAAAGAAAAACAACAACCAAAAAAACTCAGTTTTGAGTCTCTGGTGGTCTTTGTCTGTTTGGGCTGCTATAACAAATTACCATAAACTGGGTAGTTGAAACATTTATTTCTCACAGTTATGGAGGCTGAGAAGTTCAAAATCAATGTGCTGGCAGATACGAGATTTGGTGAGGGCCCTCGTCCTGGCCTGCAGATGGCTACCTTCCCCTTGTGTACTCATGTGGCATTTCTTCTTATGAGATCGCTAATGCCATCATGAGGGTTCCATTCTCATGACTTAATTATCTACCCTAAATCCCCTCCTAAAACCTCCTAATGTCATCACACTGGGGATTAAAGTTTCAACATATGAATTTTGGGGAGTCGCAATTATTCAGTCCATAACAGGTAGAATTTGCATTATTGGTATCTTGTAACTACCACGACTCCTCTTTTAGCAAAATTCCTCTGTGCTATTATATAAAACACTATTCCATCTTTTTTTGGTAGATCTGAAATTCTGGGGAAATTGATAGCCTTTTAGTCAAGCTTGTATACATCTGTACACTCAAAAAGTTATTTTTTTCAGCCTTACCAAAAAACCATCACTATCCTCTCCTAATTTTCCCACAGCCCCCACGGAAGATTGGAAATTATTATAATGAGGAAAATTAAGTTATTATTCCATGTTATTAACAGGTTTTACCATAACATTATGTATGGAGAAAGAAATCTGTTACCAGGACTTACTTTTTAGACACAAAATTACTTTCAAAAAGAAGTAGAAATTAGAAAAATAAACATAAATTAAACAAAATGAATTGTTTATATCAAATTGAATAGAAATAAAAGACCATTTGTTATCAGTAAAAAAAGAAAACCCAAAAGATAATACAGTATTATGAAAGAGTTAAAAGTAAAAAGCCTTGAAAGAATGTAAGAATGTGTAGGTTGCCAGGTGTTTAGGGTAGTGTGTTGAGAGCATTCTACATTGATATGGAGTTGAATTTTAACAAGCATGAAATTCTTAAAGGGTTAATTCATTATTTTCCATTTGGACTAAGCATAGGTTAAGTCTTTTAATGTATTACTTTTACTAATGTTCTTGATAAAGCAAAGTGTTTCATGGAAAAGTCAAGAAGTTAATGCCAAGAAAATTGATCACATACTAGAGATCTCTCCTGCAATCCATACACACTTTAAGGAAAATGTAAATGGATAGATTATGGAACCCACCTATGACATCAAATGAAAAATTCAGAATACGTTCCATAATGTTGTAAAGAACAGTTGCTCAACATCTCAAAATTGATTCAAAAATCAATTTAAAACACATTGACATCTTGCTGTAGCTTGTGCTTGTCTTGATTCAAAAAACTTACCTAAGTTCTGGTATGTCTGATTTATAATAAAATAAGAAAATAGCAAAAAAAAACCCCTATATTAACATAAATGAAAATTTAAGGTGTTAAAGACAAAAATACTGGGACATCATATAAAAGGAAGAAGCCTAAACAACCTCAGGGAAATAACTAGGTTTCAGAAATTCTCCTGTGAAATAGAAAAAATAAATTCATGTCACAGTGGTATTACATCTATTGCCCAGGCAGGACAAAACATTACACATGGGGAAATCTGCTTAGCAGAGGCACCCATAACAACTTCAACCACAGGCAGACAACTGTATCTGTCAACACTTTGTGAAACCTTCTTCAGTGAAGGCAGAAAAATAGAAAACATGTCTCAAAACAAATTGTGTTTTATTTCCCCTAATTTGACTATCTCTGTTAACTCTTAAGAAATTGTGAAGAAAAAAAAGTCCAAGTAAGAAAAGTGACTATCTTTCCTTTCACCTAATCCAATAAATTAATACTTATGTCTTAAAAGTAACACATATGATACTTATTTCTTTTATATCATGTGCACTAAGGAAGCCCTAATCATAATATAGAACTGCACTATAAAATTCAATTTATTCTATTTCAGCACACTACAATAAATATAATGGCAAACTAGACTATACTTTTTAACACATGCATATGGATAACACAAAATGAATAAATGTTATTTGAAATGTATATCGGAATTTAAAATACATGTCTTTCTACTTAATAGTCAAGCCAAAGCTATGGACACAGTAGAGATTACCCATAATTCAAGTCAGTGTAATCTTAGTAAGAACTCATCATGTACCAGGCTCTTTGCCAAATGCTTTCAAGAAATATCGATCTTTAATTCTCACAGTTACATGGAGAAAGATAAACTTGGTTTCAAATGTACATATAGAAGTTCAGAGAAGTGGCATTGTGTATAGATCACATATCTGTCAGATGGCAGAGCTGCAAATCCAATCCCAGGCTTCTGCCTCCAGGTCCGGCACAGGCCCCGCTGAAAATGTAACCTCCTCGCTCCATACGCACCCACCACCATAGTTTTAGGCGCTTGACACATATAAAACTATGCTACCTGCTGTTCCCATGGATATTCTTATATAGATAAAGGTTCACCCAGTTAAGATATATAATCCATTTCAAATATCCGGTGTGTTGCTTATTTGGCTTAGTAGTCTTACGTAAGGCCTAAATAACATGAAAAATGTTTATGTTTGATTTAAATCATTTGTGTTCATTGACAATTGTTAAGCACACAACAAAGAACTTTATGTGTTAATTTTTCTCTATATTTACTATAAGATTAACTTATGTTAAGCATCCTTAGTTTTTCTGTATAACAGAAGATTTTAAATATGTAATATATTAGGATTATTTATTTTGAATTGATATCTCCTTGGTAAAACACAAACATATATATCTCTTTATATATCTCAAATCTATTCTGTTCTGCTATATCTTATGCATTTCCTAATGTTTCACCCATCTCTAATAATGAAACACACCTGAAGATGTGTCTCTCTCCTCTGTTAGCCTCTGAGATCCTCAAGGACAAGGTCTGCTGTTTTAATATCTAGATTCCCAGGACTACACATTGAAGTAACAGAATGTTTAATGGATTAATGACCTACTATGGTTTATTTTGTTTAAAATCTAACTGTAAGAACTGAATGTGGATGATATGCAGAAGTTAAATGAAGTCTAAATGTTGCTGGGTGTAGAACCCAAATGGACATTCTAAAGAATTTGCTATCCTCGGCAATCACCTGTCCATCAAGTGAGTGATATCTTCCTGACCACACATAATATTAGAAGTGATAATTGTCCCAAACTTGCTCTTCTTTGCTGGTCCTATTGTTTTCATTATCGCCACTGTTCAAAAGCAAACTACATAAGATTAGAATTACGCACAGGGTGGACCATTACCTTTCATATTTGGGATGATAACTAATTTTTATTATATGCATATTTTCAATGAAATTTATTTCCATTGATATTTCAGTCAGAAACTTGGGATATGGTTTATGAACAAATAGACTATCTTACCCAAAACATCCCCTTTGATACAACACAACCAATGTGTTTCAAATATTCAAATTAACTTAGATTAACTTTCTGAGTAACAGGAAACTTTTTTTCAGGTAACTGAATGGGAACTTTATATATAAGAGTAAGACTAATCTTTCAGTTGTCATTGAATATAATTATTTGGTTTATTTCTTGTATCTAATCAGTTGATGGGAATATGTAAACATTTATAGTAGAATCAAACAACATACTTCATTTTTCTGAATATGGCCGATGAAAAACATTCACGGGTCACAGAAAATTGCTAATAATGTTGAGTCTAAATTAAAGAATCAATTGATTTTAGTTGCTAGAATTATTTAGACATTAAAACATTTTATGAAATTAAAGTTTTCTATTAATATATTTCATAGATATTTTGGGAAATGTTTCCTTAAGTAGGTTTGTCTGTTACAAAATAAATAAGTCTACTTTTAGGCAGATGAATAAATTAGGTAAAATTATATGAGTCCTATAAACGATATACTCTTAATAAAATGATTTATTGTTGAATAACTATTTAGCTGATCTTTTCACAAACTGAATTACAATAGCATTGAAATAAGCAACAAAAAGCCACAAAAACAGGAATCAGAAAATCATAAACCTAAATAAAAGGGGCACTGATAAGGCTGTCACTAAATATAAAATTTTCTTCTTTTTAGAAAAAAAATGTCAAGCACTTTGTTATAGTTAAAATGCTCAAGGAGTGGGTCATATGATTGTTCTATAAAGAAGAAAGAATACAAACAGATCTGTATTCTACCTTGAAGACAGAAATCCCTTAAAAGTAAACTAGGGATATTACCTGGATAGAAAGTGAATTTGGTGCCTTATTTGATTTCGAGGAGAATATACCTTATTCTTCTAAACAGATCGTTGAGGAAAAATAAAAACAATGGCCAATAACTGTTAGAATTAAGCAGATAAATAGCCTTATAATATTATGCTTATGGATATTTAGTTTCTGGCTTATAGTAAGATAAGAATTTTTAAAAATTCACTTTTCTTTGCCTTCTAGCACTATATTGAAACTTGAAGTCTCTTAGAAGTTTTACTCAATACAAAGAATTATTCCTAAGTATACAAATAAATTATTGCCAAGTGATAGAACATACTATGTGATCTTGAAAGGCAAAACTTTCGCTTTAAGAGTAAATATGGAATACATATGACTCTACATAATACAAACTACCATAGGGAAATATTTTCAAGGGCAACAAAATAGATCATATTTCAGTTATTATCCTCATTTAAGGATATTGATTTATATCCTCATTGAGGATATTAATGTTCAAAATGCTCATCTATTCCATATTTACTCTTAAATAAAAAGGTCAGAATAAAATATGATATTTTAGATAAACCTATGATCTAATGTTTGTGTTATCCAGTATATTAACAGCAATAGTCAATGAACAAAATTTGGGATATTTAACATTCATAAAATATATTTGCACTATGAATAATTTCAAATGTTCTACAATGAAGACTAGCTTCTCTTTAATAAACTTTCATCTTTTTCAACATTGTTGATATGTTTTAAAAACATCTAGTTGAAGGTCCCTCTGGGTGGCTCTAGTGTGTTAGGTGTTTGATTCTGCTCAGGTCATGGTCTCACAATTCGTGAGTTTAAGCTCTGTGTTGGGCTCTGTGCTGATAGCTCAGAGTGTGATGTCTGCTTCAGATTCTGGGTCTCTCACTCTCTTTCTCTTTGCCTACCCCCCACTTGCACTCTGTCTCTGTCTCTCAAAAATGAATAAACATTAAAAAAATTTTTTTTAAATATCTGGTTTAAGAATATAGTAGAAATATAGAATTGTAAACAATATCTGATGGGAATTTGGAGAAAATAGTTTGATTAGCTGACCATATTTGGGCTGGTAAGTTATTAATGTGCCAAAGTTATATATGAAGCATCTGAGACACCCAGATAAGAAAAATAGTTGTAAGGTAGAAATTCTGCTATATCCTAACAAACTATCCTGTCTTCTATGTCAAACTTATATAACATCTGCCCAAATTAGTGTGTGTGTGTGTGTGTGTGTGTGTGTGTGTATTTACATACACATAAGGGTACGTATGTGTGTATATGTGTATGTATATGATACATACATATATAATAATTTTATAGCTGAGAAATGCTTTCTCTGAGGTCAATATGAAGATCTGTGGTAACTTGGTTGCTAAAAATTTAAATCGTGATAGAAATTAAGCCCATGTACAGTAACATGTCTTTAGTTTTTTAAAACTTATTTTTTATACTATTCTCCAGCAAGTTAATTAAATGCATTTAATTTTGACTGTGAAAAGCTATTTTTCATTTTCTACATTACCAGTGAAACACAAAGTACGATGACATCATATTTCCCCTTATAACACAGAAATGGTAACACATGGTGAGGTCATGATAGATTACTTTGAAAACAGTAAAATCATAATAAATATTAATGTATTTTTCTTCCCCCAAATCACAAAGCTTTCCAAAGTTAAAGGTTTTTCTTTCTGTTTAACATGCTGACATGCCAATTACGCTTGTTTTGCACATGGATCAATAGACATTTTATGAATTATTTCCATGTTGACTTCTCATGGTGTCTACTTCAGAAATCTGGGAATATTTTCAGGCCCTCTACAAAAATAAATAGATATGCTTAGTATATACTGTGTTATAATCTATGAGTACATAATGTGATTTCCTAAATACATATTGGACCAATACATTTTATTTATTTACTTATTTGTTCATTTATTTATTTATTTATTTATAGCACATGTCAGCAGGGAAGAGGCAGAGAATTCCAAGCTGTTCTGATACTGCAGAGCCTAATTGTGGGCCTTGATCCCATGACTGTGAGATAATAACCCAAGCCAAAATCCAGACTCAAATTCTTACAGATTCTTAACTGACTGAGCCACCAGGCACTCCAGGACCTATATTTTTACAATTGCTTGTGTCAACAACTAGCAGTACCGGGAAAAAACCCTTGCTCTGCTAAACACTGTGCAGTTTAGCTTCCCTTTGGTCAAAAAAAAATATATTTTAATATGCTCAAGAAAGTAATATACAACATCCTAGAGGAAAAACTACTCACAATCAAACTTTGTAATAGAAAAACTATAAAGGACAACAAATTATCTGAAGTACAAATAAAATCCTTTTCATTAGTGAAATTACATGTCTAAGAAAGCTACTTACCTGAAATGATAAAGATTACTTGCATTTAAATTGATAACTCTACCAATTACTTGCATGCTTATCCATGATTTCTTGTTTCTAAAGACTTTTGTGACAGGAACATGTAGTCTGCAGTCATTCATATATGTCTTTAGTTAAGTCATATCACCTCTACCTTTTTTAAAAGTTGGTGATTTTGTTATTAGACACTGTCTGAAAGACGCACTAACACACACAGTGCTTCTCAAACCTCAATGCCTATGAACCACCTATACATATGAGCCATCTTATTGATATTTAGGTTCTGATGCAATACTTCTGGGATGCATCCAGCCAATTCTGTATTTCTAACAGTATTTCCCATGATGTTGGTGATACCAGCCTAACCTTCAGGCTACAGGTTGAATAGCAAGATTCAAGATGTTATAAAGTCGTAAGAACTTCTGTTTCACATGGAGACAAAACATGCTATTTTGAAACTGCTGTCGCTTTCAGGGACTCTATACTAGTTCTAGAGAAATAAGAGAGACTTAGTAGTCTTGAAGGCCCAAGTGCTAGTAGGGTAGCTGAAAACTGTACCCCATAAAACACATGCACATTCTAATCCTGTAAACTGTATATATTACCTCACATGGCACAAAAAGGGGTCTTTAGAGATATAATTAAGTTAAGGACTGTGAGATGGAGAGAGTGTCCTGAATTATCCTAGTGGGATAATCATGCACATCTTTATGAGAGAGAGGCTTAGGGAGGCTTTACACACAGAAAAGTCAATCTCAAGTCAATCTTTATCTCAAGATGGAGCAGGGGAGATTCCAAGGGACTAACCTGAATGTTTAGAGTGATGCAGCTAAAAGCAAAGCAATCCCAGGAAACACCAGGAGCTGGAAGAAGTAAGAATGATTCTCCCAAATAGCCTCTGAAGGGAGCAAGGCCCAGTTGACATGCTGATTTCCATACAGTGGTACTGATTTCTGACTCTGAAATCCAGAACTGAAAGAAAATAAATTTCTGTTGTATTAAGCCATCAGGTTGTTATCTGTTAAAAACAGCTACAAGATACTAATGTAGATAGATTTGTGTCAGAAACTTCTATTCATCTTTGAAAGATTTCATTTTTAAGTAATCTCTACACCCAACATGGGGCTCAAACTCACAACCCAAGATGAAGAGTTGTGTGCTATACTGACTTAGCCAGCCAGGTGGCCCAGACTCTCATTACCATGTTAGAGTATCTATCAACATGTTACCCTACAGCTTAAGAAAAGATTTCCCTCAAGAGTCTGATACTTACATAAGTATTTTTAAATTATATTTCTATTTTAAGTTCTTGAGAGTATGAATATTTTCATATTTTGCTATGGAATCTATAGGTTTTTAAATTGTGACATAAAAAAGTACAGTATCATAGAACATTGTATAAACAGATATAAAGCCAACAAATCAAACTTTAAAAAATAAGACCATTAGAAAATATTCTCCAAATAAATCAAGGGTTAAATCACTAAGTATATGGAAATCATGCTCTTTAAATATCACTTAATATTTTTTAGTGATTAGGTTTTCCAAAAATGAAACACAAGTAATAATTTTTAAAAAAGACTGTCAATTCTTGCCCATTTACATAAGTTCAGCTGCAATATGATTCTAATCAAATCACAAATGGAAATTAAATTAAGTCAATTTTGATTTATACCTGAGGTGTCTCAATCAGAACATTTCATCAAACTAATCAAACTAATTCCCACCTAATGTCATGACAGTAATTGGTGCAAAGCAATAGAAAAACACATTTTCAATAAGCATTTCAGCAGCTAATTTCTATTGCTATATACTCAAAACCAATAGAAATAGAAGAGACATGTATATGTGTGTGGCTAAATATAATAACACTCCATAATTCTATGCTATCTTGAAAAATTATTTTAATCCTATTTTAACAAATAATACTTCCTTTAAAAAATCATAGAATCAACTGAATAAGACACTCAAGGCCTGGAAATTTTCATTTTCTTGTTTTCTCATTTGAATGTCCATCAACAAAGATTAATACAACCTGTAAAATAGTCATGTAAGTTTTTTCCATTTCTTATTTTGTAAAAAGGTAGAGGTAGTAATTTCCTTTATCTCCTAAACATATGAAAAATTGAAATGATTAAGTGCATAATGTTAAAATAGTAAAAACACATAAGACTTATTATAGAAATAATAGTTTCCACTGTATACACATTTATCTATGAATCACCAGATCCAAAAATCTTTTAAGTTTTGCTCATGCTACTTGCTTTTATCTATTTAATATACATATTTTGTTATCTCTTGATTCCTAACTTTTTAATGCTATCTAATGCCTTAAACTTACAGATAAGGAAAATTCAGGTATAGCTCCCAAAGTACCACACATAATGCCCTATTTCACTATCCTTCCCAGATCCTTATACCAGAAGCTTCATTTGAAACAATATTCAGTATTTTATTTGAATATAAATATTACTAATAACTAATTTATACAATGTTCTCTTATACTCAGAATTCATATTTCCCAGTTCTTTTGGATTTTTTCCTTATAGGTAAACATTCATTAACCTGAAAGTTTCTGTTAGGCTATAAAATTGGAATATTTCTTTCCTTAAAGAAAGAACACATTAAATAATATACTAGTTTTATGTTTCTTCTTAATGATCACCCTTTTATATGTCTTTATTTTAGACCATTAGCATGCTTTCCCAATAGATCTCACAAATCTCTTTCTCTTTTTAGTGAAGAATATTCTCTTAAAGCTTTCTCAAAAATGGTTCTTGAAAGATAAAACTGCTTGTCCTTGAATATGTAAAAATGCCTTTATTTCCTGTTATGACTGACTAACATTTGGCCTGCTTTCAGTCAGGGACACTATAAGTGGTTGTAATCAATGAGAAAATCTTATTGGCCTACAATGGATACTGGTCTATATTTACTCATATAAAACCCAACATTCTAAAAGTAAGATTCCATCCATCCAGGGCCATATCCTTCCTTATGACCTTGAGGTCTCAACCAGTGAGATGGATAAAGAAGAAACAAAATGTAGGATTATATATGGGAAATTTTTTAGTGATTGGCCTGGAAATGTCATTAGCATATTCATCCTGTTAACCAGAACTCAAACACATGGCTACACTGAATACAATAAAGTCTGATAAGAGTGACCTACATATGAGTCCAAGACAGTAAATAAACAGGTATCACAAGCAAATAGAAATCTCTAGCAAAAAGCCAGCTATCACTTTTGTCAAAATGTCTTTATCACTTTATTAACATAAACTTTGTTTCAGAAAGTAATACAGCATACCAAACTGTGTAATGCACCTGCACATCCAATGTACAAAAAATGTATTTTGAATAATGTAATTTAAAAAAAATTTTCGTTTAAAATTTCTAATGTTTCTTTTTGAGAGAGAGAGAGAGAGAGAGAGAGAGAGAGAGAGAGGGAGAGACAGATCATGAGTAGGGGAGGGACAGAAAGAGAGGGAGCTACAGAATCCAAAATGGGTTGTAGGTTCCGAGCTGTCAGCACACAACCCGACGTGAGGCTCAAACTCATGAACCACAAGATCATGACCTGAGCCTAAGTCAATGCTTAACTGACTGGGCCACCCAGGCACACAAATAATGTTATTGTTAAACATACCATAACTGTTTATAAATAGTAAGATACAAATTTTATTTTTCTTATTTCCATTATAAGTTCTCTATATTATCAATATAATTTCTCATTTCTCTTTCTCCCCTTAATAAGGGACTAAAAGTAGCTATAAGTAACTATGCCAGCTTTTAAGAAACTACAGAATAACTATAATTTATAAATTAGATTAAATTTAATATTAATTTAGTAGCACATTGTAATCAAGAATAACCTACTTAAATTTATTAAATAGTTGCTCAATGGGTCAGAATATTTGCTTTAAAAGAATGACTGAATGATTCCTTTAACACTTCATATATATTCACAGTAAGGTAACAGAAATTGAAAAAAAAAGTATTGTCTGCCCTCACTCTATAATATCTAGGTAAGAATAATGTAGATTTTACATTTTCACAGTAATACATATTTTTAAAAACATGATTGTGGTTAGAAATTATAGAGCTTATACCAAATTCATAGAGCTGAATAGTTTTGGTACCAACAATAACAAATGATCACTTATCTCGTAGCTATTAAGTATAAGACTACAATAGTGAATTTGTAACTTAAAACAAACCACTGAATATCTTGTGCTGAAACCAATTTCTCATCTATAAATGTGGGTACTTTTAGTATTAACATAACAGTAATTGTGAAGACTGAATTCTTTAATTGACATTAATTACATAGAAATGTGTCTGATGTTTGGTTAGCGCTCAAAAATTCCAGTTGTTTATGTTTGCATGTGTACATTAAAAAATATATATATAATGCTGGAAAGTATGCATTCTCTCCATTATGTTACCAATAAGGAAAACAAGCCTCATAGGGCCCTTCAATAAGTCACTTATCACTTGTTTATCAAATAGTAAGCAAAGTAAGCCTAAAAATGTTTAGGCTCTTTGTTCATAAGATTTTCCAAGTTATTTTTAACTGGTAACTGCTATATTATTTCTAGATAATATTAAATGTATTATACCTATAAGAATTAAACTTATTTCTCTAAAAAGTTAAAAAAAACAATGTGAGAAGCATTTTTGGTGAATTTAACAGTATAGAGTGATTAACATGCTGAGTATATTTTCTTCCCTTTATAAATCTGTATGATACTGTCTTGTATGTGCTCTTACATCTACATTTAGGGTTTTTAACTGGTAACTTATAAATCTCTAGCCCTTTTTAAGAAACTGGTGAAGCTACTGAAAGATATGCTCCAGTAAAACAGAATGTAATTTAAAAAACTAAAAAGAAGGAATTCATATGACAGTGGATCTATGCAGGAGATAGGTGACTGGGAATCCTAAAATGATTACATAAAGCACCCACAGTTGGATGTCCATGTTTTAGATCCAAATAGCATTCAGAGCACTGTGGATTCCAAATGGAGGTCTTTATTTTATTATTTTTTTAATGTTTATTTTTTTAAGATTTACTTATTTTTGAAAGAGAGAAAGACAGACTGTGAATGGGGGAGTTATAGAGAGAGAGGGAGACACAGAATCTGAACCAGGATCCAGGCTCTGAGCTGTCAACGCACAGCTTGATGCGGGCCTTGAACCCACAAACCATGAGATCATGACCTGAGCCAAGGTCTAATGTTAACTGACTGAGCCACCCAGGTGCCGTCAGGTGTAGGTCTTTAAAGGAAAAGGAAACGGAACTGATGTGTTTGAATATTTAAATACATTGTGTAAAGGCAAGTGGATGAATTACTTGTATAAAATTAATAACTGCACAGAAAACGAAGTGAAATAATTCGATAATAGTTACATAGTTACAAGGAAAAATAAAAAGATTCAAGAGAAAAGAGGAACTATATTACATTACTTAGACTGAGTATTTTAGTTTACCCATTTTGAGAGAGAGAGAGAGAGAGAGAGAGAGAACGTCCTTGGGCACATGGATGTGTGAGCAATTAGGGGAAGGACAGAAATTAAGAAAAAGAGAGAGAAAGAGAGTGAGAAGGAGAGAGAGAGAGAGAGAGAGAGAGAGAGAGAGAGAGAGAGAGAGAGAGAGAGAGAATTCCAAACAGGTTCCACACTGCAGAGACTAACACGGAGCTGAATCCATGACAGTGAGATCGGGACCAAAGCCGAAATCAAGAATTGGTTGCTTAACCAACTGAGCCACCCAAAGTGCTGCTCAGTATTGATTAGTGAGTGTTTGCATAGACATAGTGTAGAGATTATCTGTTTAAAAAACTATTGTGATTTTAACTGTGAAGGATGATAAGGATGAAAATGCTGATGGGAAAATTTTATCTACCTTACAGCTGCCATTAAATTATCTATAAAACACATGGATCATAAAATAGCCTTGCAATTATATAACATAGAAATATAGAGATAAGTTCTATGAAAAATTACCCTATGAATTAAGGAGGGCTGCTTTGAAAGTGGAGAAGAGATAAGGAATGTGAGTAAATGTTTTTATTATAGAACTTCTAGAAATATGTTTTAGAACAATGAGGATATATTATGTGACTGAACATTTTTTAAAATGTTTAAAATTTATTGTTGGAGAATAGATTTTTCTGTTTCATTAAAATATATGTTTTAGGAAAGCAGCTCTATTTTCAATTTTTTTAATGTATTTTCTTTATTTTTGAGAGACAGAGACAGACAGCACAAGCAGGAGAAAGTCAGAGAGAGAAGGAGACACAGAATCTGAAGCCAGCTCCAGGCTCTGAGCCAGCTGTCAGCACAGAGCCTGACGCGGGGCTCGAACCCACAAACCGAGAGATCATGACCTGAGCCAAAGCTGGCCGCTTAACCGACTGAGCCAGCCAGGTGTCCCAACAGCTCTATTTTCAAATATGGACAATTACATACATTCTGTATCAGAGTTGCTTTCCATATGTGTATCCCTTCAATTCATACAATTCATACAAAGATTTGTCCAGAACATTGTATGTTAATTACACTTGAAAAAACTGGCAAGAAAAAAATAAAATAAAATGCCATTGTCTCTGTTAGAAAAAAAAGATTTGTCCAAGTATCCTGTTTCAAAATAGTCTTTTCTCATTTATTGTACAGATCTTTTCTTTTTGTTAATGTTATTTATTTACTTTGAGAGAGAGAGAGCATGAGCAGGGGAGAAGCAGAGAGAGAGGAAGAGAGAGAATCTCAAGCAGTCTCTGCACTATGCAGAGCCTGGTGCAGGGCTCAGACTCACTAATGGTGACATCATGACCTGAGCTGAAATTAAAAGTTGGATGCTTAACTGACTGAGCCACCCAGGTGGCCTGCAGATCTTCACTAGCAACTATACTTTATGTATACACTGTGTGAGAGGAAAGCATTATAAATCCAGAGAGTATTGGTCAGATTTACATTTATTTTATTAATATTTGAGACTTTTTAAATACAAATATATTTGTAGGAAGGCATACATCTCTTAGCTATTTATTCAGTTTGCAGATGGTTCTAAGAGAACACGGGCATTCTCAAGCTGCAGTTTGGAAGTGCTGTCTCATATCTTACAGTTTGGGAGAAAAACCTGCTGTCGTCAGAAAACTGTATAACTCTACACTTGTAGAATTGGATTGCTTTCTAACTTCACTTGTTATTTTTCTTCACATGTCCCTTAGCATTTTAGAGTATCCCTTCCATTGTGTCCCAATCCTATGAACATACTGAAAATAATTTTTTCTTTAAAATATGCTAGATTTTAATCCTTATTGTTAAATTCCATAATCAGTATTATTTAAGACAAGTTATTGTATATTTCTAAGTAATGAACATACTAAATTGGTAAGTTTGCCAATGGCAATGACTCACAACTCAGAATAGCAGTTTCACTAGAAATGCAAAAAGAGAGACCATAAACATCACTTTATACTATCTATGCTCCATCTCTTTTATAGAAACACAACCCTTCAAAAAGGTAATTAGTTAGTAAATATCTTCCAAACCATGTCATCTATCTGTGACTATATGCAAGACCAAATTAAAAAATTCAAATTTATTATGTTACAATACAAAACACTACTGACAGCAGGCACCTAAAAAGTCAATTCTTTCAAAGCAAAATAATGTAAAAAGCACGAGTTTAGGTTTGAATATTTTAGCGATAAGATTAATATGATAATATATAAGTGGATAATTTATATTAGCTTTATACTTTTTAGTTAATGCATCTGGAAGTGAATGTAACAGAAAATGGAGCATGTAATCCATAGACACCATTAATAGATTTCTATCCCATATAGACTTTAAACCATTTCTGTTATTTTCCCCCTTTTGGTATGCAGTGTCTTATTAATGCATATATAATTCAGTAACATTTCAGGCTGTTGAACTTTAGAACACAGCAGAGATGTGCAATTATATTTGGGTAATTCGCTTTGAGAAATTGCTGGCATGTACTATAATTCTATCATTTAAATCTTCTCCTTTAATTTTATCTGTTGATAATTTCAATTATTTTATATTGCCAATAAGTCACTGATGACTATACCAGTGAGATTTTGTTATAGATGTTAGTCAGAGAAGCAAATTAGCTTAAATTATGTACTGTGCAAAGCCAGCAAATTTTCTAACACTGAGAATTGGCATTTAATATTAACATTATACATGGATTGTTTGGGTGTACTATTCTTGGAAGATAATTTGTGTCAGGTGCCTGTCCTCAGTTTGGAGCACACAAACTTGTACATTCCTGAAAACAGTTTCAAGCTCTCTTTCTTACTTGCTGGCTGACTGGTTTTATTTTGTTTTGCAGGATAAAGGCATTTCTTAAACACATATCGCTGTGGTCAAATACTTTGTAAGGTTTTGTGTGTGTGTGTGTGTGTGTGTGTGTGTGTGTGTGTGTGATATCTGATCAATATTTATAAAACTATCACAGTGTCCTTCTCATAATTTTCCACTGTTTCATTTTGTGTAGAGAGCATCCTATATTCAGTGCCACACTGTCCATCTCTGCAACATTTTCTTCACAATCTGCCCAATGTGGCATTATAGATCCCAATTCTTAGAGGATTCTACACACAGCTTTAGAAAAGTTTAGTAAACTATTCTTTACACCTTTTGAAAACGCTCTTTGTTTTAAAAAAGTGCATCATAATATATTGCCTTATTTTGTACAATACAATATAGGAATTTGCAGTATCTTTAAGTAACATTATTCATGATACTTATTAGTGGATTATGTATTAAAGATTAAAGTCTTCAATATAGTTTAAAAATCATTTGTGGCCATGAGCTATGTTTTGTATTTCATTTAAACTACATGGTACATCCCATAGGGCTAAGTATTTTGGCAAGTTAATATACCAACCCCATTTAATTGATATTTATTTAACTTATTTATTGCCTATCTTCTATGTTCCAGACACTGTATTAGGTGTTAGGTGCATTTGTTTCTGTTACCATGAACCTTATTCAGTGTCTTAGTAGCAAGTAGCAATTTATTAATTTGGTGACTCATGGAAGAGTATATTTAAAAGTTTTATGCCCCGAGCGCCTGGGTGGCTCTAGTTGGTTAAGTGTCTGACTCGTAATTTTGGCTCACAGTCCTGAGACTGAGCCCCTTGTTAGGCAGTGCCACTGGGCATGGAGGCTGCTTAAGATTTTTTCCCTCCCTGGAGGGCCCGGATGGCTCAGTCATTAGGCGTCCTCTTGATTTTGGCTCATGTTATGATCTCACAGTTAGTGAGCTGAAGCCCCACACTGGGCTCTGTGCTGAACAGTGTAGACCCTGCTTGGCGTTCTCTCTCCTTCTTTGTGCTCCTCCCCTGCTCTCTGGCACTTGCTCGCTCGTGCTTGCTCTCTCTCTCTCTCTCTCACTCTCTCCCCCCAAAATAAATAAATAAATAAATATTAAAAAATATTCTTTCCTCTCTTTCCATCTGCCCCTCCCCAACTTGTGTGCACATGCACTCTCAAAAGTTTTATGCCTATTGAAATCAATGCTTAATAAAAATTTACGCTAAGTTGATTTCACTTTAGTGTTTTTATACTTTGTCACCAATGAAAAATCAGATTATTAAACATTTGACAATGTTGGAATATATGACCTTTGACATGTCACCAAATAAAACGTCATAATCTCTAAAATGAGGGAGGCTTTTATGGAGTCGCATTCAACTGACAGGCTGGCTGTCTTCATCCAAAAGCCGGGTGAAACCTAAAAAGATTTCTCCCTGGTATGCAGAAAAAGGCAAAATTCTGAACGTCAGAGAGAAGCACACAAGGAATCCAATTGTGTTGAAAACTGCAGATAGAGACGAGATATCCTAGGGTTGCATTGGAGGAGATTCTCTTAAAATCTTTGAAAATAAAAAAATCTTTAAAAGTATAAATAGAAATAACTGGAGGCAGAAAAAATAAATTGATAAAGAGAAGCAATATGGACAGCAAAACTAAAAACACAGATATATATATAGACACACATTCAGTGTCATATTGTAGGTGACTGCAATATGTAAATTTGATTAGGCCACATTATCCAGATATTTGGTTAAATGTCAGTTTGGATGTTTCTGGGAAAGCATTTTTTAGATGAGATTAACCTTAAGATTAGTAACTTTTTTAAGTTTATTTATTTTGAGAGAGAGAGAGAGAGGGCAAGGGAGGCAGAGAGAGAGAGAGAGGGAGAAAGAGAATCCCAAGAAGGCCCCCCCCCTGTAAGGGCAGAACCTGACACGGGGCTCAAACTCAGGAACTGTGAGATCATGACTGGAGCTGAAATGAAGAGTCAGACACTTAACTGACTGAGACACTCAAGTGCCCTAAGGTTAATAACTTTGATTAAAACAAATTACCATTAATAATGTAGATGGCCATCATCTAACCAGTTAAAGACCTAAAGAGAAAGCAAACTGAGGCTCCCCAAGGAAGAGGAAATTCTATCTTCAGACCATCTTCAGACTCAAGCTGGAACATAAACTTCTCCAGAACTCCAGCTTGAAGTGGAACCCTGGAGATTTTGGACTTGTCAGCTTCTGCAATCACATGAACCAATTCCTTAAATAAATTTCTCCTCTCTTCTTGATATCTGTATCTATATTTATATCTATCTATAAACACATCTGCCTATATACCTATCTATATACTTATAATCTCTATACATTTGCCTATATCCATGGATAAAGATAGATCTGTAGCTCGACAGAGACACAGATGGGATGAGTCAGAGAGAGGCAGTAATGCCCTCCGGTTGTTCTTCAGGGGAGAGACTTGAACTGGCAGCAATAGTTTTCCTAGGACAAATTTTAGATACTTTGAAGCTGCCAGAAGGAAAAACTGGCCTGAGGATGTGCAATGGGGCATGCGTTCAGGTTGCTATGGCCTTGAACCATTGTGGATACCAACCCCCAAGGACCCACGCTTTTGTGCTTGAAGCCTGCAAACCCGCCCAAGGGCTTTGGGGTACTTAGAAGGTTTCAGATTTGTAACCCACCCAAGCGTGCATAGCTCCCCCGTTCGGTTTTGTTGTTTTTGTTTTGTTTTTGTTTATGATTTTTATGTTTATGTGAGAGAGACAGTGTGAGAGAGTGTGTGTGTGTGAGTGAGAGAGACTGAGAGAGACCAAGAGAGAGAGAGAGAGAGAGAGAGAGAGAGAGAGAGAGAGAAGGAGGGAGGGGTAGGGGTGGTGCCAGAGGATCCGAAGCAAGTTCAGTGCGAACAACTGAGAGCCTGAAGGGGGTATCAAACCAACTGTGAGATCATTACCTACGCCAAAGTCAGGTGTTTAAGACTGAGCTCCCCAGGCACCCCGCGCCCCTTCTGGTTTGAGTAGGCCCTTCCCCCCTGCGCAGTCTTTGCTGGAAACCCTTTCCACCATATCTGGGCAAGACCCGGCGAAGCACTCTAGCGTGGTGCCTCTGCATTCGGTGTTTTCAGGCGACCATGAGAACTGGGGTTTGAACAGTAGGTGGTGGGAACCGGAAGTCCGTACTGAGAAACCTGGCACCTGGGGGCCTCCAGCATCCGGGTCCTCCGGGAGTTTCTCACCCGTGCCTCGCGGAGCTCCGGAGATCCCGTGAGATCCCCAGATCCCGTGAGATTGGGCTGCCGCAGGGAGGAGTGGTCGTCTGCGGGGCTTCGAACCCGATGCTGCCATTCTCCAGCGGCCTCCAACGCTGAGCGCGTCTTAAAACGTGTTCTCCACGATGCCTGCTAGTTTGCAACTCAGAGGTTCCCGTTTGAAGTCTGCAGGTGGCCCCTGCAGGCGGAGGACAGGGAGACAACTGAAGAGGCGGAGCACCCTGTATCGGTAGGTGGCAGTTGAATAAGCAACTTGTTAAACAATAAAAATTGAACTGAGTAAATGTTAAAGATCGAATTGGCTTTTTTAAATGATTCGTGAATTAGTCAGCAACGTGTCTGTGAAACAGAGGGGCACTTTGAGGAGTTTACCAGAAGTAAGTTTTTATAGAAGGAGGGTGGAACAAGGAAGTTATTAACAAAAGGATTGTTTCCTGCTATGTGGTTTAACTTTAGGGATAAAAGCAGATTATGAGGTAGTATGGATATTTTTTGCATAAGCCTTTGCAGATTACCTTCTCTCTCTTTGAAGGATGGGGAGGATCCAACTGGCAGAATCGTTGGCACAGATTGAAAAATTCCTAACTGACCTCTTAAGACTACATTTATGGGGAGACGTTGAAACTGTAATTAGATGAAGTATCAAGCCCCAGTTTGGGAACTTGGTCCAAGTGACACCATTTTGGGGCCTGTGGGTTTTTTGTTTTGTTTTGTTTTGTTTTAAATAAAGGGAGCTTAAATAGACATGACTTGGTGGCCACAAAATGAGTAAATCTCTGCACCTACAGGCTGGTATCTTGAGTTTATATAGAGGAGCTAATGGGGTTCAGATGACCTCAAGGCTGCATGCAGCCTTTTAAAGTGGCTCTTCGTGTGGGAAATGTGGGCCCAATGCACCTTCCAAGGATGGGAGTGAGGGTTAAGGAACCCCTCCACCGATGATCTAACTCCATGTTGCTGGTCCACTGGTGGTCAGGTCCTCTCAATGGCCCTTTGACCCGCTCATAAAATCTTACACAGCCCATCTTAGACAGTGTGACTTGTTCGTTCAGTAAGGGGTTTTATCAGCATGGAAGTGGCTCCTTTGTTGGCTATCTGGCCACAGTGAAGGCAGATGCCACAGCAACAATAGAGGCACATGCAAGAGAAAACACAGATTAAGATAATGATTCCCAAAATAAGTAACAAATTTTCCACCAAGAGCACCATGATCTGAATTACTGATTTATTAAGTCCCCTAAGCTGGGGTCAGACACTCCACATGTTCAGTTGTGTCATGTGACTTAATAAAGATGAATGTTAGCAGAATGATCAGTTGTGAACATACAGTATTCTGTTTGGATAATGGTGCAGGTGCCTCTTTACGAGATAGTAATAATGCCCCAAACCCATACTATCGTGGAGTACAGTTTTTCTCATTAGAGACATTTCAGTGTTTAGTAAAGACAGGACTTGTTTAGCTATAATTCAAGGTGTGCTGAGTGAATTTACTAAGGGCTTCTGTGTGTGCAGTAACCTCTTCAGGCCGATGAAAGAGATAGAGGTAGTGGCCAAATGATCATACCAGTGGAAAACGGAATGTGCCATTGGCCTTGAGAGCCTGACAACTTTTCTTATAATAGGGCAGATTCTATCGGATGCTCAGGGAAAACCCAGGGTGCAGTGGTCCAACCACCCAGGTTGAAGCCAGAGCTAAATATTTTTACCACACAATTATTGGGTCCCATATGGGTCCCAATACATATGTGGGTCATACCACCAGTCAGCATCAAACCAGTTGCTGTCCTTTAATGTGGCAGAATGACTGCACCCTATGCACAGTTCCCGTGATATCTATCTTTTATCACTGGTACAGTTGGGTTGGTTCTGTTTAGATTCTTCTAGTCCCAACATAGGGGTGTGTGAATGCTCAAATGTCCATGACCAGAGGTAAGCAACATGAACCCATCCCAAATCTGAATGTAGCCACCCATGGCTCTTATGATGGTATTTTTAGGACCCTTCCAATTAGCTATTTGATTGGTTGCCTGTGTGGTTGGATTGATAGAAATAAAATCATGTCTTCCCTTCTATAAAAATTACATCTGTGGCCTAATCCTTTGATATTCATGTTGCTGCAGCCTTAGGAACTTAACCTAATTATGCATTCCATCATGTGATGAGAGAGAGCAGCACTGTCAGGCATGAAGAGATAGACTGGGGATAAGATATGCCACACTAGAACCCCTCTTTCAAAGGTGTATGTTCTGTTGCATGTATAGTGCATTTCGAGGTGCAACTTGCAGGAGGAAAACAGGATTCCACTGGAGATAGAGTAGTTCCTCCTCACTCAGGTGAACTGTAACTCACAGTGCACAGTTTGGTGCACATCCCATTGCAAATTCCAGTAGGTAATGCCTTTCCCAGGTGATGGGGCTTAGGTGTTCTTAGCAGGGTAGCACATTTATCCCTAGTGAGGGAGCAATGGCTGTTTTCCTCCACTTCTGTACCTCTGTGGTGTTGCGTGCCTTGGCAGGAGTTCCCGTGTGGCACATGGGACCACATGTGCTCCTTGCTTATTACAGGAAAATATTAAAGGTTGGGATAGTAGTTTAGTCCACTTGGCCAAACAAGATGGTTTTACTTGTTAGTAATGTAACCTTCATTAATATTCCATTTCTTCCTTTCTACCAACATGCTTGTGGATTATAGGGGCAGTGGAACCTCCACTCAATGTCATGTTCTCTTGCAGTCTTACACATAATGACCTTTGAAATGTGACCCCTGATGACCGTCTATTCAGTAAGAGTATGCATATGTGGTAGTCAGCTTTCTTAATTGCCTAATGGTGGCAATCCAGCTTGCCTGGCAATAAGAAAGCTTGGGTTAGGCCATACTCAATATCCACATAGACCAAGGATATATAGAACTTTCACTCAGAGAGAGGGAGCCAATATAATCAATTTGCCAAAGACTCAGTGGTTGAGAACTGTGGTGGATGGTCCCAAACTCCTTTGACAGTTAGTTGCTTTGAATATTGCTTAGAAGACGCAGAACATGTTGTCACTTCATTAACCATGTCACTATGTCTCAAAGGCAATCTGGCATCCTTGGCAATATTCTGTCTTGCCCAGGATCTACAGTAGCAACTCTTTCTAAGCACTCAGTTGGCTCTATCTACCGAACTGTTGGTTGCCTGGGCTTGTTCCTGGGGTAGGTTATCAGCTCCCTGAGCCTTGGCGGTGGCAGCATCTTATGAGCCAGAACAGGGAGAAAATAGCAAGGATGGCTTCAGCCTCTTGCAAGTGAACCCAAATACCCTTCTACATATTCTCGCTTATTCATGGTCATCCACCCCTTGGCTTACCCTTGTCCAAACCATAGAGTTAATCCCTTTAGAAGAGTCCCTTGTCATTGCCAAGGGTTTATGTCAGTGCTCCTTAATGATCAGTAGCCAGACTGCTGGGTTCAGTGTACACTGGCTGCTGTGGTTTGTTCCTGTTTCCATCCAGGTGGTATCTGTTGGGCTGAATAATGATTGCAGTCCAGGTTGATGGATTGCCCTAACTAGACCCATTTCCATATTTAATTACTATACTATCTCAGTATTTAGTTACTTCTCAATTTTAAATAGATACCACACCATGCACTCAATATATTATACAATGACAAAAATAATGACATTAATAGAACTGGTTATGAAGACACAGATATTACATGCTTGTTTTCAATGTCAGCCATTAAAATAAAAATTGGAGATGCCATTAAATTCAGTAAAGATTTAGATTTAAATTACACATATAGATATTAACAAGCATGTAACATTTTCTATCTGAAGCCTAAACTCCTCCATGTTCTCAATTTAATCTACTTTCTGCCTTCAAAAGAACTTGAGAAAGAAATGATAATCAATTTACTTTTATCCTTTATGAATTCTTTAATGTGGGGTTGACTCATGAGCAAGACGATATGCATTCTACCTTATCATGAATCTCAATCAGTAAAATACTCTGAGAATAAATAGCTTTCTAGTGAAGCAAATTAATTTCTCCAGGACAGCAGGTAATTTAGTTAATCATCTTTTCTAACTTTGTACATAATACCCTGCTCTCCTGAAACAGTTACATTTGCCTTGAGGGAGGAAATTGCTCAACTCCAGAAGCCTTTACTCATTTGACTTACTTTGCACTTGTATCCTGGGCTATTTTGTTTCACAGTTTCCCCATACTAAAACAAACGAATATTTATGCCTGTATGTTTTCAACCTTTCTAAATACTTTTGGCTCAAAACACCTTAGCAATTATCAGGATGAATCCATTATTGTACTACTATAAATATACAGATATTCACTTTATTTTCAAACTGAATGAACCATATATTACACTTAGCTGTCAAATTTCCATTTCAGGAGACTCAGTAGGGAAACCAGGAGATATCATTAATGTAATTTAAAGTAAAGACTAAAAACAAAAATTAGTATGAAACACTCTCCTACCATTGATTTAACTGAAAAGACTTTAAGAGCAAATGAGCAGTAAAAATATGTGGCAACAACAGGCATAAATTGTTCTTTGTTTTACTTAACACAGCACTACGACCTACCAGTTTATGAAGTACTGTTGTGTACTCGACACCACAGTCTGATGTCATTGATTAAATAATATGGCTGTTAACACCTAAAGCAGTGGTAGCTTAAGCAACACTGTAATAAAAAGATTACTATGAGCACATTACATTAGGTAGGCAGTACAATAAAATTTTCTAAGGCTCTCTGAATATTGTAATTTGGAGGAAAATATAAATGATGGTCCATTAATTTCTATATATTTTCTGCTTTATGCAGTAGGAATAAAACAAAAGTATCACATAAATAAGTACTTTTGGCAGTAATACATTGAAAGGCATACTGTGAAAAATTTTCATTTTTTTCACTAAGAAGATTTTATTTTTACACTCAGTGGTCTATGCACTTAAATTGCATAGTAATGTTGTAGGGGAATAGAAGAGATAAATAAATAGAAGGAACTTATTCAAAATAAAACATGAAGTCTCCGTACAAATCACAGTGTGTTTCAGATTGTGACATTTATTGTAAATGGCACTAAAACATTAAGAGTTCTGTTGTAAAATTATTGGTTTATCTTCCAATTAAACAGGAGCATTCATCAGAGGTTTAAACAAAGTAGTTCACAGAAAAGAAGTATTTCTGTCAGACCAGACAGGGATTAAGGATTTCCTAACTCTACATCCATCTCTGAAAGGATTCTACTCTCCAGCTTGCATTTCATTATCTACAAAATGGCAAGCGTATGACCTATATTTTTATTAACATTGGAAGGGGATGGGGGCATGCTTTCATTCCTGGCTATAATCCCATAGCTATCTCAGTGCTATCCTAAGATATAAACCTCTGAGTGACTTTACACTTCCCTCTGCCTTTTACATATTAAATCAAAGGCCACTTCTTCTTGCTTTGTTCCAAAGCATGGTTTTTATCTTGTGTTACCTCAGAAGCACAGTATGAAACAGGATGAGGGTATAGGCGCGCTGTGTGGTGAGGGTGAATAGGAGTGACAGAAGGAAAAGTCAGAGAGGCGGGAAAGCAGGGTGAGATCTGCAAGTGACTTCTCATGCCAGTGGTAGAGGACTGGATCCATCCAGGACAACTGAGAATCATAGATGCCTCCTGGAATTGTCTCTTCACAGGAAGGTTGTCTGGGACATTTATCCCTGGGATCCCTTCCTTTTAGCGTTCTTGTTGGGAGGGATGAGAGACATTAACTCGCTTCCCAACTGCACTTGTCTGTGGTTTCAGTAAAGAACCTGTAGCAGAAAGCAGAAAATGTGTACCGTGCACTTGAGTTGGCATCCAGAGAATAGGTGGGCCTAGAGGTGCGATGCAGAAAACCAAAGGATCTGTTACACAGCTCTATTTGTTAGAAGTCTGTGAATGAAGATAGATGATAACATCATCATTATGCTGGTGCACCCTTCCCCACCCTCTATTAAAATATGCCTCACAATTATGTTATATCATGAAATCAGACTTTAAGTTGAAGGGATTCTTTATCATCCACACTTAAAACGGCCCCTGGGTTTTGCTCTGTGCATGAGAGGAAAAGAAAGAGGGGACTGAGAATGGTGGGAGATGTTACACTTAGAGAAGGCTTCTGATACGAATAAGAACCCTAAGAAAAGGATTTAGGAATTTCTGGAATTCCTAAGAGAGAAAGGAGAGGACATGTTTTATGGTAAAGGTACGTGACAAACATTTTCTTTACTTTATTAATTATCCTTTTGACTTATGCAGATACTCCAAAAACTGTTTATATAAAAAGCATATTATCATAGTTTGAAAAAATATATTGCAGAAAATGGTGAGAAGTACATCTTTATAAAAAGTCTTTATATTTGATAATGCAAGTCCACCAACTTTTTCCCCTTTCAAAACATCTTCTCTTTCTGGCCAGTACATTTTCGTATATAATTTATAATCAGTTTGTCATTCACACACACTGCTGTAATTAATTTAAAACAGTATGGTATTAAATCTATAGATCATTTTTGAGAAAACTAACAAAGTATTAGGTTCTCTATTCCATGTATATGGAATATTTCATTTATTTAAATTTTTAAAGTTCTCTTTAAATATCATTGCATATTTTTCTGTGTGGAGATCTTGCCTGTGCTTTGTTGCACATAATGAGATGTGTGTGATTTTTAGATTGGCACAAAATTGATCGGAAGGTACTGAGAATTTCCTTAGTCTCACTGCGCTCACACATGTGCATACAATCTCAGTATCAATATCCCATACCACGTGGTATTTTTGTTACCAGTGATGAAACTACACTGATACATCGTTAACAGCCAATGCCAGAGTCTGCATCAGAGCTCACTCTTTGTGCTGTACATTACCTAGGTTTTGACAAATATATGATGAGCTGTATCTATCCTTACGGTATGAGACAGAATGGTTTCGTTCCCCTAAACTTCCTCTATTCTCAGGGCACCTGGGTGGCCCAGCTGGTTAAGTGTCCTATGCTTGGTTTTGGCTCAGGTCAGGATCCCATGGTTTGTGAGTTTCAGGCCTGCATGGGGCTCTGCGCTGACAGTGACAATAATAAAGGTGACAACAAAAACAATGAGTTAGAAATTGGTCATATAAATGCAAGTCGGGGCGCCTGGGTGGCTCAGTCAGTTAAGCGTCCAACTTCGGCTAAGGTCATGGTCACAGTTCGTGGGTTCGAGTCCTGCATTGGCCTCTGTGCTGACAAGCTAGCCCGGAGCCTGGAGCCTGTCTCCGGATTCTGTATCTCCCTCTCTCTCTGACCCCCCGTGCTCGTGCTGTCTCTCTCTGTCTTTCAAAACTAAATTAAAAAAAAAAACTTAAAAAAAAGAAGAGCAACTCAACAAAACTAAAAACGGATTTTCCGAAAAGTTAATAAAATGACCATATCTCTAGAAAGACTGATCAAAAACTAAATAGAAGCTATAATTTATAGTTTATTAGAATTAAAATAAATGAATTCATTCAGTTAGATCTTAAGATCTCAGAGGACAACAATTTTATGACAAATTTTTTAAATTATATGAAATAAATGAATTTCTTGAGAAGCATATTTTCAAACTAATTCAGTAAGACTTAGAAATATAACAGTTCTATATTCATAGAATACTTTAGTCAAGGGTTAACCTACAATTTTGCCAAAAAAGGTTGACTAGAGAATCCTTATATTTTAAAGAAGTGTTAATGCCAATTTCATAGAGACTTTCAGAGAATAGGAAAAAGGGGAATATTTCCAAGATATTCTATGTGGCTAACATATCAATAGCATTTAAACTTTACAAAGACAATACAAGAAGGGAAACTATGAGGCTAGTATATTATTAGTACCGTAACCTTGCAAAGACTGTTCAAGAAAGGAAACTTATGCCAAATCACTGGCATAATATAAATGCAAATATTTTAGGCAAAATTAAATTGAATTCAGCAATACATAAGTAGATAACATACAATGGCTGGCTAAGGTTACATTTTTGCAAAGTTGAATTGATTTTAAAAGATAAATCAAACTTGGATGTTTATAGTAGTTTTGTGTATAACTGCCAAACTTAGAAGCAACAAGCTGTAGGTAAATGGATAAACTATGGTACATCCAGACAATGGAATATTTTTCAGCAGTAAGAAGAAATATACTGTCCAGTCACAAAAAAGACATGGAGGAATCTTAAATATTTACTACTGAGTGAAAGAAAGCAAACTGAAAAGGCCACATACTGTATGATTCTAATTAATTATTATTTTTAATTTTTTAATGTTTTATTTATTTTTGAGAGAGAGAGACAGCATGAGCAGGGGAGGGTCAGAGAGAGAAGGAGACACAGAATCTGAAGACAGGCTTCATCAAGCTCTGAGCTAGCTGTCAGCACAGAGCCCAATGTGGGGCTTGAATCCACGAACTGTGAGATCATCACCTGAGCCGAAGCCAGATGCTCAACTGACTGAGCCACCCAGTAGCCTCAAGTTACTTTTATATGACCAATTTGTAGCTCATTGTTTTTATGAGCTTTATTATGTCCTTTTTGGTGTAGGATATTGATTTTTAGCCTCTCTTTTTTTGTCAAAAGCTTATTAGTCTATTTATCACTTTATGAATATTTTGATTATAATTTTTAATCATGTTTTAATCAGATTCAACTAAAAAGAGTAATGACCATTTGATTAAAAAAATTGGCAGAGGTATTCCCAGTCCTCAGTAGTCACATACAGAGAGTGGTTACCTTGTTTGAATGCTCAGATGTAAAATGTTTTTATCATTAAAGCTGAAAATAATTCATACACTTGCCTTGAGTGACACAAATTTTAATTTTTTAACTATCAAATATTTACTGAAATTGACCATTGCTAAGTCATAAAAAAATGTTCCAAAGGAATGGAACAGTGGCAAACAGACACATGAAAGGATACTCAACATCGCTAATCATCAGGGAAATGCAAATCAAAAGTACAGTGAGATATCATCTCACACCTGTCAGAATTACTAGAATCAAAAAGATGGTAGTAAGCATTGGGGAGGATATGGAATAAAAGGCATCTTCAGATACTATTGGTAGGAAAGCAAATTAATACAAGAACTGTGGAAAATAATATGGAAGTTTCTCAAAACATTAGAAGTTGAATTACCATATGATTCAGTCACTCAACCAATGGGAATTTGCTCCTCTTCCCCAAAAAGAAAATAAAAACACTAATTTGAAAAGATATATGCACACTTACATTGTGCATAATTTACAATATTGCAGCATAGTTTACAATCGCCAGAAAATGGAGGCAATCGAAGTATCCATAAATAGATGCATGGATAAAAAATATATAGTGTGTTTATATGCATGTATGTATATACACACATACACACACACCAGACTATTACTCAGCCATAAAAAAAAACGAGGTCTTATCATTTGCAAAAACATGGGTAGACCTAGAAGGTATGTTAAGTGAAATAAGTCAGACAGAGGAACACAAATGCCGTATGAAATTTAAGAAACAAAACAAATGAACAAATAGAATAAAAAGAGACAAATGGTAAAATAACCTTTAAGTACAGAGAACAAACTTGTGGTTTCCAGAGGCAAGGTGGATGGCAGGGGTTGGATGAAATAGATAAAGGGCATCAGGAATACACTCATTGTGATGAACACTGAGTAGTGTATTAAATTATGGAATTATTATAATGTATGCCTTAAACTAGTATAAAGCTGTATGTTAAATACACATAAATAGAAATAATACTTTAATCATTTTAAAAAATTTAGTGATTATATATCTTTGAGTTGTTACATTGCATCAAAAGTGAATATTTTTAAGAATAAGAAGGACCTAAGATACTTTTAAGGAAAACAACTTTTAAATTTCATTTGTTTCTTGCAAGACATTTATGTACATAGATGCATGTATAATATGCATAGACTCATGGACCTAGGATACAAATATGACTTGGGCAAGCAGATCTCTGGGGAAAATTCATACTTAGTTCAAACTCAATTATTTCTAACTCTTTTCTCTGGGATCTCAGGTCTTCAACTCATAATCACTTTCTAAATCTAAACTTCAATCATAGTCTTTCCAGTTTAGTTACAATGATAGAAACACCAAGCTTCTACTTCCCAGAAACTCTCTATTCTCTCCACTTACTATACTGGTCTTCCCTTTCTCTGCAGTCTTTTGGCTGACTTGATTGCTCTTTGCAGTGTGAGAAGAGTGGCTTTTTCTGAGGTACTGGGGATAATTTTTTACTGAGTTTTTCTCAGAGGATTAAGGTAAGCTCAGCTGCTGTCTCATGTTAGGAAACAGATTTATCATAGTCTCTTTACATGCCTCCTGACTTCAGTACCCAGCACAGTGTGTGGCACGCATACTTCTTCAATAAATACTAGTTTAACAAAACATTGTACACGCCACTTTAATAATACAACCCCTTAAAACTACATGGAAATGAGAACCATGAAAAATTGTAAATCTGTGAATACTTTTGAGAATTATCTAAAATACTGAGTGAATTATTTTAAATGAATAACAGTTAAAAGCCTTACCTGTTGTATAAATTACCCAGTGTAGAGGACTGACTATAGGATAGATGAGTAAAATAATCATAATGTATATTACAGTAAATGCATTTATAGATAGAGCAAAGAATCCTCTACAAACAGGGAAGATGAGCATTCGAATCATACTGGACTGAATGGAGAGTTTGAGAAGACTTCCCTGAGGTCAAACTTTCCCTAAACCCTGAAAGCAAATTAATAATCTAAGTAAATAATAAGGAAAAGGTCATTACAGACAAGAGGAATGGTACATATGAAGGCCCAGAGGTATGAGAGTAAATCTAAAACAAAGAAAGGGGCACGCAAATGTAACTAAATGCTTGGGGCATAATGGATTCCATTAAATATTAGTCAAATAAAGAAATGATAGAATTATAAATCCTTGACATTTGTTAATCCGGTAGTAATTAACGTTTCCATGTGAATAGCCTCAGGAATGGCTCTGGTAAATTATGGAGGATATCAGGATATAGAGGAGGATAGCTACTGAGGAGTGGGACTCCAGCCATCTTAGCTCATGTGACAGAGACAGACTGCGATGTCTTCTACAAAACATCCACTTCTGCTACTCTTCGGGACAGCGTGCTTCATTGATCAGTCATTTTTCTGCTGACCACAGAAAGTATTTTCTTACATTATAGATTTTCTAGAGAAAAGCCCAATACTGCTTTGAGACCGTATGGCCATATCTCTGTTTATTAGTGTTACAAGTGGTTTAAGGTACAAATCCCACTTACCTTTTCGAAATGGAAGTGTTAATGTGTTTACTAAAAGTACAATGTAAATTACAGAGTTTTCTCCTGCAGAAATTTTTTTGATTGAAAAATAAGAATATATTTTGGTCATACCTCAATTCTCACTGCTGCCAAATAGTAAGCACTCTTTGTATTGTCCTTATATATATGAAAATGAATCTCATGTGAGTTTTTTTTTAAAAAAATCATTTTGTCAGGCAAAAATCATACACTTTGCCTATAGAAAAAGTTCTTGTTATTTAAATTTATTAAATATAATGTATAAAAATTCTCAGACCCTCATTAAGAACATCAGACTCCTGAATATCAAGTTTACTTAATACTTTATTGTATTTTGAATGTACTTGGTATAGTGCACACAGAATCCACAGATCCCAACGCAGGGCTCCAACCCACAAATCACGAGATCATGACCCGAGCTGAAGTTGGACACTGAACCAGCTAAGACACCTAGTGCCCTGAAAGAACCTTTTTTTAAAGAAATGCTTAAGACATAAAGAAGGAAATAGCTTTTCAGTTGTTAAAAGCAGCACCTAAGAACTTAACAGACCTGAAATAAACCTAGTAACTGTCAGCTTAAACTTGTGATTCAAAACTAGCATTAAAGAATTAGGATTGCCTTATAAGTACAACACAGAGTGTCTAAGGAAGAATAAAAAAGGAATAAGTTTAATTGCCAATATGTTACAAATGGGTTTCATTTTACTACTTTAAAAGTGTTGCCCTATTTTAACATCCTTTTCTAATTAAAAGGCACATTTTAAGAGCTTAATTGTTAATACTACTTCACCCTTTTATTTTAAATTATTGATATGCTTGGGTCTGAAAATACATTTCTCAGGGCACATGCCGCCCCAAGTGAATTCAATGGCTAATTTTCCAGGATAAAGACTTCTATACAGATCTATAAAAATCAAAGAAGTGGAACACTGCAGGCTTTAAACTGTCACCAGTTGTTCAAACTCAGACTATGCTTCATAGGCAAATAGGTGTTAAGTCACATATACTGGAGCCTTTTTAAAATAGCCCAGTGATAGTTTGTTAAATTTACAAATTACTATAAATTACCTTGATAGACAGCTATCTTTAAGAGAAAATTAGAGATCCTTGAGTCTTTAAGATGATTCCTTTAGTCTTTTCAGGAAATACACATTTTATTTTTTAAAAAGCTTACCTTTTCAAATGTAGGATTTGCATCTTTTCAAATACTGCATGTTACTAATAGTGACTGTGAAACAATTAAAACAATAAGGATATGTTAATTATTATCAAAAGAATGAAAAAAATAGACGGTACCTTTATTTTTTTAAACCATTTGAAAGAGCATTTACTTCTTCCTGTAATTGGATATTATAGAATTAAGTCAACAAAATCAAGCGTCATACAAGTCTGTTAGTTTCTTAGCTCCTAAATTCATAATAAATGAATTGTCTCTTCATTCTATGTAATTTTGATGTTTCTAAAATAATGCCTATATTCCAGACTTATTTTTTTTTACTAAAAATTATTTTTTGTTCTAAAACCCTTGAAGTCAGTATTCATCAAAGTGTGCAGTGTCCGAAGGCAGAGAGGCAGTCCAATCATGTGAACCTGAAAAATTGAGAAGAAAACTGATTATCTCTGCTCTTCTTACAATACTGACTTTATTTAGCAAAGTGAAAAATAATAAAACCTTTGAGCTTCCAGAGTAAAGCTTAATACCTAACAATAAAAATGTCTTAAAATGGATATTTAATAAATTACAGAATCTCAAATAAAAGAAATGTGAGAGATATTTGGAATTTTCAGCTGAACATTGTGTCTCTGTCCTGCAGATAATATAAAAAAGCATTCTTATAAATGATCAAGTAGTCGTTCAGGCAGTGAAATATTCTCAGAGCGTATCTAATGAAAGTAGAAATGAAAGCAGTGGAAATCATTTGAAGTGTCACTTCGAAAAACTTATTTTATAGTTTGCTTTTATTTTTTTCTTCTAAAATAAGGTATTGAATAAGAAATCTATGTTCATTCACCTTGATGTATGAATAAAATAAGTCACCAACTTAATTTTAGATGGTGAATTGGTTAAGACTTTGTATCTGTGGAAGGGTTTCATGGATAGTAGTTTAAGGAGAAATAGTACATAACTCTATTTTTTAGAATATATACTTTACAATGGTTCAGTTATATAGAATGTTAAGTAATTTTTGTAATCAAAATTATGTATCCCATTTTGTACCAAATGAAAATGGGGTCACAAGTATTAAATAACTTCCCATTTTTAATAACTTTTTTTACATATTTAACAGCACAGTTGCAAGAGAAGTAAAAATAATTTCCTTATACTCTTAACCCATATTTTAAAACTTTGTCATTTTTCATGTCTCTATGTATATATTATGCATATGTCATTTTTATATGTTTCTCATCAACATTTTACCAATGAGTCTTAGCGTCCATTTACCTGACACAACTATTAATATCATGTTTGCTAAATGGCAGTTTTTAAAAATTACTATTATTCCATCATTCATGCACATTAAGTGGAATTCAAATCTTTCTTTTCCTTCTTTATATTTTTATTCATTTAAGTATGAATACTTGGATTCTCATTTGATGTATTGGGTTATAACTTGTAGGTATTACCACTGCATCAGTCTCTGTTCTTTGGAGTCAGAAAAGCATACGTTACACTAAAATGTGGGGGTCTGGGAACAAGGCTACAGAGGGCTTATTGAGCCAGTGGAGGATAACCCTGAACAGCAGACTGGCGGGATCTCCCGGTGTCTGGAGAGCAGGCTGGTAGCACATAGTTTGTGTTGCTGATATACTGCATGGAGTTTGGCTGACTACTAGTTGGCATCTACAGTTCATGGAAACCTTGCTTCCTGGCAGTTTAGAGTAATTTTAAGGTAAAAAAATTGACTTTCTTTTGTTAAAAATTTTTTAACACTTGTTTCTGAAAGAGAGAGCAAGCAGGGGAGGGGTAGAGAGAGAGGGAGACAGAGTCTGAAGCAGGCTCCATGCTTTGAGCTGTCAGCACAGAGCCTGACCCAGGGCTCAAACCCATGGACTGCAAGATCATGACCTGAGCTGATGTTGGATGCTTAACTGACTGAGCCTCCAGGCACCCCTCTTTTTTTAAATTTTATTTATTTAATTAGAGCACAAAAGAGGGAAGGGCAGAGAGGTGGAGAGAGAAAGAGAGAGAGAGAGAGAGAGAGAGAGAGAGAGAGAGAGAGAGAGAGAGAGAGAGAGAATGCCAAGTAGGCTCCACACTGTCAGCATGGATCCTGATGTAAGGCTCAGACTCATGAACTGTGAGATCAAGACCTGAGCCAAAGTCAGATGCTTACTGAATGAGCCACCGAGGCATCCCCAAACTTTGAGAGTTTTAAATGTCACTAAATAATTTGTAGCAGGAATCATACCAGTTTAATTCTTTATCATCTAAGCAGGTAAGGAAATATGATTTGAATTAAACCAGTTGATACATATGAAACTCTTTTTTAAAAAATTTTTTAATATTTATTCACTCTTAAGAGACAGAGAGAGACAGAGCATGAGTGGGAGAGGGGCAGAGAGAGAGAGAGAGAGAGAGGGAGACACAGAAGCTGAAGCAGGCTCCAGGCTCTGAACTGTCAGCATAGAGCCCAATGTGGGGCTCAAACTCACAAACTGTGAGATCATGACCTGAGCTGAAGTTGAACGCTTAACTGACTGAGTTACCCAGGTGCCCCAATACATATGAAAATCTTAAACATGGCCTCACATATGATAAGCACAAAATAATGTTAGTATCTGTTGTTGCTGCTGTTAATGGTGAGGTCATTGCTACAGCAGGAACCATTTCCAGATACAGCCAGAGCTCCGAGATGGCCAGAAGCTTGATCCAAGCCCTGCTCTTCTCTATTGTGTAACTACAGAACCATCTGAATTCTCTACTGCCTTAGGCTTCTCTCTTTGCAGATACAAAGTTTCTAAATATTGAATTTTAAATGCTTGGAGGAATCAAATATTAGGCATTTCTGATAACCTTCTATACATCTTTTCAAAAATATATCCACCTTCATTCTGTCTTGATCGTACTTGACTCCAGAAATACATCTGCTGGTCGGTACTGCTGTAGCTCCAAAAAAAGCACATGTGACAACAAAATGTGAGAGAAATCACCATCCAGAAAAATTGCTAGGCCAAAAAGGAACATGAAAGATTATGTGCACAAGCATTTTTGCATGACTGATTTAGATGTACAAAGTAAGTACAATTTCAGGTAGAGATGAATTTAATGGGCTAGCAGATCCTCCTCTTTAATAATGTGAGCTATTGATGAAACCACTTTTCAGTTGTTGATTCATTGATATAAAGATGAGCCTGTATCTGGCAATCAGTGAAATGGGAAGCATTCACTCCTGGAAATCACTGACGGGGATGATGGAAGAGGAAACTAAATACTCATTCTGTTCTTGCTTTCAGGAATGTCTCCACCCACCTTCCATTCTCTTCCTGGAAAGTTAGGTCTTTCCTCAAACATCCGTCAAACATTGACACCTGAAACTTCTCCTGACTTTTGTGACTTATAATGCCTTTTAAATTTATTGAAAGTGTAAACTATCACAGGATATTTTAATAGGAGAGCTAGCAGTGAGATCATGGCAGTTAAATAAGTTGAAGGATGCTCTGTTTCCTCATTGTAAAAAGGAGAGGGGATGTTATCCATATCTCACAAGTCTGTTCTTAGGGTTTAAAGAGGATATGTATTAAAACAGTGAGAAGCATCAGAATGGTAAGAGTTATTTCCATGTAGCTAGACCATGTTTATTTTCACATATATATAAAGAGTATTCAAAGCCCATGTAACCAAAATGAAGTAATTTTATTCTATCTACTCTTACAATCTCAGCTACAACTATTAAAATTAGTAGTGTTTCTCTGTGTTTCATCTGTTTATGTATCGAGGAATGCACTTGACAATGGAAATGCAATGAGTGAAAGCTTTTAAAACTCTGCTTTCAGAAAGTTTACAGATGTTGAGCAAGAATAAGCCAATAAATAAATATATAATTAGTAGTTAACTATGTGAAATGAGTGGGAAGGGAAGAAATTTTTCAAAGCAGATAAAAACAATATTTGAAATGACATTTATAGGGAAGAGAATGGCCCATTCAAGGAGCAGATGTAGCCACTGATGGGGAGGGAGGAAGTTGAGTAAGAAGTAGTGTCAGCAACCACTGTGGCCAGAGTAGGGAGCAAGGAGTTAAATCATGTAAGATGATGGGATAAAGCCGGAATGGGTGGCAGATGCCAGACCATGCACAGCTTTGCATTATCGATATTATTTTTGTATGTATCTTAACATCAATAAGACAAAACCTAGCAACCACAAATTAACAGACCCAAGGACAGTATTTCATGAGGACAACAAAGATGTGTTAGTTTCTTAGGGCTGCTGTAAAAAGTACCACAAACTGAGTGCCTTAGAACAACAGAAATGTAGGGGCGCCTGGATGGCTCAGTTAGTTAAGCGTCCACCTGTTGATTTCGGCTCATGTCAGAATATCATGGTTCATGAGAGCTTTGGGTCAGCTCTGTGCTGACAGCTCGGAGAAGCCCACTTGGAATTCTCTTTCTCCCTCTCTCTGCCCCTCTCTCGCTTATTGCATGCGTAGTGTCTCAAATAAATAAACATTAAATGGCAACAAAAAACGGATAACAGAAATGTATTGTCTCACAGTTTGGAGGCCAGGAGTCTGAATCAAAAGTAGGAAGGCCCATGATCCCTTTGAAGATGCTAGGGAAGGATCTTTCCGAAAAACTTCTTTCTTGCCTTTTGGTAGTTCCTTAGCTTGTGCAACATAACTCCAACCTTCACATGGCATTTTTCCTGTGTGTGTCTATGTTCTGATTTCTTATTTTTATAAGGATGCTAGTCATGTTGAATTATGTAGGGCCCACCCGGAAAGCCTTGTCTTAACTAATCACATCTGCAGTGACCCAATTTTCAAATAAGGTCATATTTTAAAATACTGGGTGCTAGTAATTCAACACAATTTGGAGGAGATGCCATTCAACCCATATAACAATTCATATTCTAATGGTTCAAAATTTATCATTGGTATCAAACAAAAGATCTACTTCTCATCAATGAGTATTTTGTTGTTTTTATTATGTACTACTAAACATCACCCTAATTACAGCTTGTAGTCCACCATATTTGAGATCTTCTAAAAGATTTAATTTATTTTATAGTCTAAATAACAGTTGAGACATACTTATGTAAACTGTATCAGAGTCATGCTAGGGTCATTGCATGTTCATTTTTCATAAGTTATATAGGTTTCAATTTAATGGATATGTTAGGATTGTCATTTACATGTTTTTTACATAAAATCTAAACAGCATTTAGTTGGCACTCAAAAGTCACATGTATTCCCCTTATGTTTCATGAGAAAATAAGGATTTGCAAGTGCAAAAAAGAAAAGATTTGAAAAAAAATAAATACAGAATTCAGGAGCAAGTGAGGCACAAAACATGTGATTAAAAATTCTGGAAGAGAGAAGGAAAATAGAATTGGGGGAATAGTACAAAAGATAGTAGAAATGTGAATGAGGTAGGACCTTGATGTACCTAGTGAAAAACCAGCAAGATAAACAGAGAACAAGGGCATTGAGGTAAATCAGAAGAAAAAAAAAACTTAAATCAACAACACAATTAATGCTAGCTAAAAAGATATTGAGTGCTTAATACATTTAAATAACAGATATGGCATCTGGGCATCTGAAAATTAGAGTCCTGAATATAAGCCACAACACTGGTGAAAATAAAAATTATATGGAACTACTGGTAGATAAAAATCCTGAAATGTTTCCAAATATAGTGAGGGGGGGAGGAATCCTAGAAAATATAAGAGAAAAGAAACATATATAAAAGCAATATATAAGAGCATATATGTAAATAGCATTCTCCCAAAGAAGGAAACTGGAGAGGAAGGATTATTACACACACACACACACACACACACACACACACACACACACCCGAGTATAGCAACATTGTAAGAACTGGAGTGTGGCCTGGATCTTAGGTTGAAAATGACCAAGTGGCTAGAAAAATATTCAAAAAAGAGAAAGGAGGTATTCTTACGCAATTATCTGGCTCACTCTAAAATGCCAAGGGTGAAATAAAAAATGAAGGGATATATTGAAAAATTAGTTAGGCATCCTCTAAGATGTGGCTAAGATGTAATATCATAGAACAGTTGAAGCCCTTCTAAAAGTATAAATATAATTTATATGAAATGTAAATAATGAAGCCTTTCTACCAACAGAAACTTGCCAGCAGTGTGAACTGTGATTTTATAACATATGTAAATATGTCCTGTGACCTTTCTGAGGTGCCAACCGGAATCTTGGGTAAGCAAAGTGTTCGTTACAGTTGGAAGATAGATGTCATGTGCCAATAAAAGTCGTGCTGCTGCTCAGATTATACTCCCCAGCTTGTCAGCCTTTCAGCATATGTCAGTTAAAATGTGTGAGTGGTAACATGAGACACAGCAGTTGACTTTATTTTATTAAGATTTGCACCACAAACATAAATTGGACATGCTGAGACATATAGTAGATACAGAAATTAAGGAAGCTGAAAAAAAATTGAGTGATAAAGAAAAAGATCTTTGCATTCCTTAATTTAGGGAAACATCTGAATAGCCGCAACCTTCAGTATATGTTGACGATATGGAGCCAGTCTGGATATAGTGCACTGATTGAAAATAAAAATTCAGACTCCTATGTTGAGAGAATTGTTTTCACAGTATTGACATTTGCATTGCTATAATAGAATGTAATTGCAGTTGAAGTTATACAACCAAACAAGATTACTAAAAATAGAACTTACAGTGTATGAATATGCATTTCTTTCCTATGGCTGACAATACATTGTCTCCAATCTAATTTAGTCAATAAAAATTAAAATTCCTAGCATTGTGTTTTATCAAGGAAAACATAGATCTTCTATCACTTTTTAGTATGTCACTCTGAAAATGCAGAGTTTAAATATAAAAATGAGCTTAAAGACATAAAATGTAAATCATTGTTTATCTAATTCACTTGAAGTTTTCATTTATATAATGCATTTATTTTACATTCATTCTTGTCCAGTGTATGACGTTGATTATAAATAATGATAGTTTAAAAGAATTAGATATATTTCTATAAATATGTTAAAAATCAATTGCTAATCAGGGAAGACAGAAATATCCTTAAAATGTCTTCAGATTGATTCTTCATGGTCACAAAGTGAATTTTATTTTGAAAGAGAAATGATTAAAATACTTTTTTTCCTAAAAGTTTAGTATTAGAATTTTTGGAATTAATCTAATGGTAGTCGTCATCTTTCAATGGAAAATGGGGAAAGCAACTTTTTAAGAAGTATTAATAAGTTCAAAGTTTGACTAATTTTATTTGTTGAAAATGTTGCCATATATTGCATGATAAAACATAGAAATTCACTTAACCAGAAGTCTCAATAAATCAAAAGATAAAAATTCATATAAAGATATATTTAAAGGTGAAAACAAACATTTTAAATATAAAATATGCTTTGATAACAAAGAATATTTGTTATATAGGCTATGTGTAGTTAAGGATAACCAGTCTAATTTATTATAAATAAACTATTAGCAGAGGACATCCAGATGGCCTACAGGCACATGAAACGATGCTCAACATCACTCATCATCAGGGAAACACAAATCAAAACCACACTGAGATACCACCTTACACCAGTCAGAGTGGCTAAAATGAACAAATCAAGAGACTATAGATGCTGGCGAGGGTGTGGAGAGATGGGCACCCTCCTACACTGTTGGTGGGAATGTAAACTAGTACAGCCACTCTGGAAAACAGTGTGGAGGTTCCTCAAAAAACTATCCATAGAACTCCCTTATGACCCAGCAATAGCACTGCTAGGGATTTACCCAAAGGATACAGAGGTGCTGATGCATAGGAGCACATGTACCCCAATGTTCATAGCAGCACTGTCAGAATAGCCAAAACATGGAAGGAGCCTAAATGCCCATCACCTGACGAATGGATCAAGAAGATGTGGTATATATTCATGATGGAGTATTATATAGCAATGAGAAAGAATGAAATATGGCCATTTGTAGGAAA